>NC_022031.1:21298596-21300482 GCF_000317375.1 Microtus ochrogaster | reverse complement strand
AGGTACTTTACAGTTCTTAATAATAAAAGAATGGAAAAAAATAATAACAGAAGATTAAGAAAATTCAAAGTAAAGCATGAATACAATCTGAAGATAAGAGGTTTAAAAACTGGCTGAAAAAGACAAATTTGTTCATGCAATTGTATTTTAAATTTTTATTTATTTTTTGGTATTTTAATTTTTTAAAAGAAGCCCATGTCCTCGTTAGTTTTTTTTAATTGATTTTATTGAACTATACATTTTTCTCTGCTACTTTTGCTGATATTTTAATTTTTGAGGCTAAGTCTTGCTCAGTAGCTAAAATCTACCTAGTACTCCGGATCCCTCTGTTTTTACCTCCCAACTATTGGGATTCCATATATACACGTCCATGACTGCTACAAATATCCTTTGTACATGAAAAAGAGCATGAAAATATAAGTTTATAATAAAAATGCCTTCAAATGGATAAATGGTATGTCTACACACTTGAGCCCTATTTAGCAATACAAATGAAGAACTGCTGATGTAAGCAATGACATGTATGAATCTCAAATGAACTGTACCTATTAAAAGAAGCTGGGTACAAAGGTTAAATAAGTATTTCATTATTCTATTTCCATGGTATTCTGTAAAAAGAAACACTGTAGATAAATTGTTTATCAAGTGCTGAAGGGAAGAGAGTTGGGGAAACAGCATGTGTTCAACATCTTGACTCTGCTTAAGGTTATCTGTCTACATCTACGACTACTCAAGGAACTTTTTGCTAAAATGGCAGATTTCATTATTGTATTTATGTCTTAATTTTTAATGGAAAGTATGTGTTTAAAGGAATTTCAAAGCAAGGAAAGGGCTAATGCAAAAATGAAAGAGCATATAAATTTACTGTATCTGTTGCTTTGTTATTAATATTGGTTTAAAATGGATTTTAACAAAGTTTTTCTTGATGAACTAGATTGTATAATATTAAATAAATGCTCTGGCTTAAGTTTCTTTTATCCGTAATTCCATATAAACTTTGGAAGAGTAGACAAATAGAATCTCCCCAGTGGCTACATGAAAGAAATTAGAAACAGGGCCAGAACTGCTTATCGAGAAGAAGAGTTAAGTGGCCACTGATTTGATCTGTCCTTCGAGATATGATGTTATTTGGTCATTAAAAGTTCTGAATCTCCAAAGCTGCTGGTCTAAAATTTCCTTCTCAGTTGGGTTCTCTTACCCAGGACACCTGCCTGAAAAGTGTTTGCCTTCCCAATGTGACTTAAAGTGATGAGTAAATACAAAAGCTTGTGGGAGCTCCCCCATTTCAACCAATGCAAAAGCCTGTATCTTAGGAGCATAGTCTCCACATGGACAGACCAGAGAGCCATGCTGAAGGGTGTGTTTTTTTTTTTTTATTCCTAATTAGACTTAAAAAGTTACTCTGAAGTCATCAATGCCTGCACAGATGATTCAGCTCCTGGCATTGCTCAGGACAGTGAACCACACTGTAGATTTTCTCCTCTTCTTTCTTCTAGTTTTGTTCATTTGGTTTTCTCCCACAAGTCATCCGGAGATGGATCTAACAGCACATCTTCATGAAAGCATGGGTTGTCTTTCATGTTTATAAAAATTTCAAAAGTTTTTTGTTAGTCATATATCACTTGAAAATTCTGTTAACATCAGTTCATTAAGTAATATTGTAGTTTAAGTAAATTTAGTTCATTTGATAGAAATTTTATCTTTATGATATGGATTACCTTTTCTTTATAATTAAAACATTTTCAAAATGATAGAAGCAGCAGGCAGATCTCTGTGAGTTCGAGGCCAGCCTGGTTTACAAGAGCTAGTTCCAGGACAGGAACCAAAAAGCTACGGAGAAACCCTGTCTCGAAATATTGTAGTTTAAGTAAATTTAGTTCATTTGA
>NC_022031.1:21280663-21297960 GCF_000317375.1 Microtus ochrogaster | reverse complement strand
CACACACACACACACACACACACACACACACACACACACACCAAATTAGATATAGGAGAAAATGCTGAGAGGTAAGAGAGAAAAAGGAACCAAACCACAACCATCTCAGCTGCCCAGCCAAAAGAGACTCATGTTGGGATGTTGGGTGCCACACATCACTTGAGGCAGGACAACGGCCCTCCTCTCTGTATCTCAGCTGAGCAATATATCTATCCATAGGGAATGGGCTCCAAAAAGCCAGTTCATGCACTAGGGATAAATACTGGTTCCACAGCCAGTGGCTCCACAAAATGCCCAAGCCACACAACTGTCAGCCACATTCAGAGGGCCTAGTTTGGTCCTATGCAGGTTCCTCACCTATAAGTCCAGAGTCAGTGAGCTCCAATTAGCTTTGATTAGCCATTTTGTGGGTTTACTCATCATGGTATTGATCAATTTGCTTCTATCACTCCTTTATCTCTATGACTGGACTCCAGGAGCTCAGCCCAGTATTTAGTTGTGGATCTCTGCATCTGCTTCCATCAGTTAGTGGATAAAGGTTCTATGACAATAACTAAGGTAGTAATTAATCTGATTACAGGGGAAAGGCAGTTAAGGCACCCTCTCCACTATCGCTTACATTCTTAGCTAGGGTTATCCTTGTTGATTCCTGGGAAAACCCTAGTGCCATGTTTCTCACTAACCCATAATGGCTCCCTCTAGTAAGATATCTCTTTCCTTGTTCTCCCTCTTTGTGCTTTCCCCAAACTTGACCTTCCCAATCCCTCATGTTCTCCTGCCCCTCCTCACTCCACTTCTCTCCCACCCCCACTCCTACTTTACTCAGAAGACTTTATCTATTTCCATTTCCCAGGAAAATCCATGGATGTCTCTCTTAGGAGCCTCATTGTTTCCTGTCTTCTCTGGAGTTGTAGACTTTAGGCTGGTTATCCTTTGCTTTATGTCTAATATCCACTTATGAGTGAGTACAGACTGTGCTTGTCTTTCTGGGTCTGGGTTATCTCACTCAGGATGATTTTGTCTAGTTCCATTTATTTGCCTGAACATTTCAAGATAGCACTGCTTTTTACCACTGAGTAGTAAGTACTCCATTGTGTAAATGTACCACTTTTTATCCATTCTTTGATTGATTGGCATCTAGGTTGTTTCCAGAATCTGGCTATTACAAATAATGCTGCTGTGAACATAGTTGATCAAATGTCCTTGTGGTAAGAGTGTTGTTCCTTTGAGAATATGCCCCGGAGTGGTATTGCTAAGTGCCGTGGTAGATTGATTTCCAATTCTTTGAGAAACTGGCATACTGATTTCCAAAGTGGCTGTACAAGTTTGTAATCCCACCAGCAATGTGGGAGTATTCCTTTCACTCTGAATCCTTTCCTGTGTAAGTTGTCAGTGTTTTTGATCTTAGCCATTCTGAGAAGTGTAAGATGGCATCTCAGAGTTGTTTCAGTTTGCATTTCCCTGATGGCTAAGGATGTTGAGCAATCCCTGAAGTGCCTTTCTGCCACTTGAGATTCCTCTGTTGAGAATTCTCTGTATACGTCTCTACCCCATTTTAAAATTGTATTGTTTTGTATTTTGATCACTAGTTTCTTGAGTTCTTTGTATAATTTAGAGATCAGTCCTCTGTCAGATGTGAGGTTGGTGAATATTTTTTCCATTCTGTAGGCTGCTGTTTTGTCTTGTTGACTGTATTTTTGGTCTTACAGAAGTGTCTCAGTTTCAGGAGGTCTTCACTTATTCCTTGTTTTACTCTCAGTGTCTGTGCTGCTGGTGTTATATTTAGGAAGTGGTCTCTTGTGCCAACACATTCAAATGTACTTCCAACTTCCTTTTCTGTGAGGTTTAGTGGGGTTGTTGAGGTCTTCTGTCCATTTGGATTTAAGTTTTGTCCATGGCAATCTATTTGTATTTTTCTACATGTTGACATCCAGTTATGCCAGCACAACTTGTTGAAGATGCTTTCTTTTTTCCTTTGTATAATTTTAGCTTCTTTGTCGAAAATCCAGTCTTCATAGGGTCTTCAGTTCAAATCCATTGGTCCACCTGTCTGTTTTTATGCCAATACAAAGCTGTTTTCATTGCTTTATCACTATAATAGAGCTTGAAATCAGGAATAGTGATGCCTCCAGAAGTTCCTTTATTGTACAGAATTGTTTCAGCTATTTTCAGTTTTTTTTGTTTTTCCATATGAAATTGAGTATTTTTCTTTCAATGTCTGTGAAGAATTGGGGTGGAATTTTGATTCAGACTTCATTGACTCTGTAGATTGCTTTTGGTGGGATTGCCATTTTACTATGTTGATCCTACATATTATAGAGCATGGGAGAGCTTTCCATTTTTTGATATCTTCTTCAATTTATTTCTTCAAAGACTTAAAGTTCTTGTCATACAGTTCTTTCACTTGTTTGGTTAGAGGTACAGCAAGGTATTTTATTTTAATTTTGGCTACTGTGAATGGTGAAGTTTATCTGATTTCTTTCTTAGCCCACTTGTCATCTGTACATAAGAAAACTAATGATTATTTTCAGTTAATCTTGTTTTCTGCTTCATTAATGAAGGTGTATTTGCTGTAGGAGTTCCCTGGTAGTATTTTTGGGATCACTTAAAAATACTGCCATATCACCTGCAAATAATGAAAATTTCCTTCTTTCTTTCTAATCTGTCCCCTTAATCTCCTTTTGTTGTCTTCTTGCTTGAGAATGAACTTTAAGTACTCTGTTCCATAGGTATGGAATGAGTGGACAACCTTGTCTTGTTCATGATTTTAGTGAATTGTCTTGTGCTTTTCTTTATTTAGTTTTATGTTGGCTCTTGGCTTGCTCTATATTGCCTTTATTATGTTTAAGTATATACCATTTATCCGTGATCTATCCAAGACCTTTATCATGAAGGGATGTTGTATTCTGTCACAGGCTTTTTCAGCATCTAATATGATGGTCATTTTTTTTCTTTCAGTTTGTTTATATGGTGGATTATATTAACAGATTTTCAAATGTTGAACCATTCCTGCATCTCTGTAGTGAAGCTTATTTGATCATGGTAAATGATTTTTCTTATGTTTTCTTGGATTTAGTTTGCTAGTATTTTATTGGGTATTCTTGATTCAATGTTCATGAGGGAGATTCATCTGGATGTAATCCTCTTTCTTAGATGTATCTTTGTATGGCTTCAGTATCAGAGTAACTGTAGACTCATAAAAAGAGTTTGGCAATGTTCCTTCTGTTTCTATTGTGTGGAACAATTTGAGGAGTATAATATTAGCTCTTCTTTGAAATTCTAGTAGAATTATGTGCTGAAACCACCTGACTCTGGGATATTTTTGGTTGGGAAACTTTTGATGACTGCTTTTATTTCCTTAGGGACTATAACCCCTAAGGAAATAAAAATCATTTATCTGGTCTTGATTTGATTTTGGTATTTGGTACCTACCTAGAAAACTTTGCATTTCATTTAAATTTTCCAATTTTATGGACGTAGGTTTTTGAAGTATGACCTGATAATTCTCTGGATTTCCTCAGTGCCTATTGTTATATTCCCCTTTTCATTTTTGATTTTGTTAATTTGGATATTTTTCTCCTGTCTTTTAGTTAGTTTGGATAAAGGTTTTTCTATCTTGTTGATTTTCTCAAAGAACCAACTCTTTGTCTCATTGACTCTCTGTATTGTTTTCTTTGTTTCTATTTTATTGATTTTAGTCCTCAATTTGATTATTTCTCATTGTCTACTCCTCCCTAGTAAATTTGCTTCTTTTTGTTCTAGAGCTTTTCGGTATGTTGTTAAGCAGCTAGTGTGAGCTTTCCCCATTTTCTTTATGCAGGTGCTTAATGCTATGAACTTTCTCTTAGCATTGCTTTCAAAGTGTCCCATAAATTTGCATATATTGTATACTCATTTTCATTAAATTCTAGGTAGTCTTTAATTTCTTTCCCTATTTCTTTCTTGACCCAATGGTGATTCAGTTGAGGAGTGCTCAATTTCCATGAGTTTGTGGGATTTCTGCAATTAGTCTTGTTGAATTATAACTTTAAGCCATGGTAATCTGATAAGATACAGGGAGTTATTCCAATTGGTTTGTATTTGTTGAAGTTTGCTTTATTACTAAGTATGTGGTCAATTTTAGAGAAGGTTCCATGAGGTGCTGAGAAGAAGGTATATTGATTTTTTTATTTAGTGAAATGTTCTATAAATATTTATTAAGTCCGTTTGAGTCATAACATCTGATAATTCCTGTATTTCTCTGTTAAGTTTCTGTCTGGTAGTCTTGTCAAGTGGTGAGAGTGGCATAGTAAAATCTCTCACTAATTGCTCCATTGACTCAAGGTGTCCATACCCATGATGCATTTTCTGTGTGACATCTTCCACAGACGAGACTCTCATAGTTCCAAAACTCTAGGCTATTTTTTTTATAAAGTCCAATTGTGACAAAATTAGTACGTCACAAAAGTATTCCTATGGTCATGTATGCCAGTGCTTTGTCCAGGTAGGACTATGAGGTTATAAATACAAAGACCTTCAGTTTTGTAATTTACTTGAGACACATATAATTCCAAACAGCTTTTATGTTATTCTCTTTTCTAGATACTATTCCATAGGTGAAGTTAAATAACTAAAGCCACACACTACTGAAGACTATAAGAACATGATATTCTATTATTTCAAACTGCAGTTCATAGATTTTAGAGGCTTGCAAACCACATTGCAAATTTGACATGTATCATCTTTTCTGCTTTGTTGCACTAATCATGACTTCAATATAAATATTAACAGGTTTGTCAATCACTGAAGCATGTATTTGTGTAATAAATAATCAGTAATAACCAAAAAAAACCCAACAATAAGTTGGGGAACTTGAAGGGGGAATTAAACCTTAAGAAATTTTTTTATAATATATGTAGGTACTTTTGTATTTGGGGTATGGATGTCCAGAATTGAGACTTCATCTTGATGGATTTTTCTTGTGATGAATATGAATGTTCTTCTTTATCTGTTTTGATTAATTACAGTCAGAAGTCTATTTTGTTAGATAGTAGGATAACTACAACAGCTTGTTTCTTGGGTCAATTTGATTGGAAAATATTTTCCCAACCCCTTACTCTGAGGTAATGCCTGTCTTTGAAGTTGAGATTTGTTTCTCATATTCATCAGAAGGAAGGATTCTATTTTCATATCCATTCTGTTAGCCTGTGTCTTTTCATAAAATTGAGAGCATTGATACTAAGAGATATCAATGACCAGTCATGTTAGTTCCTATTATTTTTATTTTTGATGGTAGTATTGAGTTTGTGCTTTCCTTCTTTGGGTTTTGCTGGTGTGGCATTATCTATTGCCTGTGTTTCTGTAGATGTAACTAACTTCCTTGGGTTGGAATTTTCCTGGATTTGTGGATAGGTATTGTTTAAATCTGTTAATTTTTTTTCACGAAATACCTTGTTTTCTCCGTCTATGTTTACTGATAATTTTTCTGAGTATAGTAGTCTGGGCTGGCATTTGTGGTCTGTTAGTGTCTGCAGAACATTTATCCAGGACCTTCCACCTTTCAGATTTCCCATTGAGAAGTCAGGTGTATTTCTGAGAGGTCTGCCTTTCAGTGTTACTTGGTCTTTTTCCTTTGCAGCTCTTAATATTCTTTCTTTATTCTGTATGTTCTGTGTTTTGATTATTATGTAGCAAGGGGACTTTATTTTTATTTTTGGTCTAGTCTGGTTGGTGTTCTGTAAGGTTCTTGTACTTTCAAAAGCATGTTCTTCTTTAGGTTGTAGAAGCTTTCGTCTATGATTTTGTTGAATATATTTTCTGTGCCTTTGAACTGGAGTGCTTCTTCTTCTATTCCTATTATTGTTAGGTTTGGTCTTTTCATGGTATCCCAAATTTCCTGAATGTTTTGTGTTAAAAAATTGTTGAATTTAACATTTTCTTTGTTCAATGAATCTATTTTCTTTAATACCTGAAATTCTCTTTTCCATCTCTTGTATTCTGTTGATTATGCTTGCATCTGTAGTTCCTGATCGTTTACCCTGATTTTCCATTTCCAAAATTCCTTCAGTTTGTGTGTTTTTTTTTATTGCCTCTCTTTCAGTTTCCAAGTCTTTAACTGTTTCCTTCAACTATTTATTTTTTTTCTTGTCTTTTTTTTAGGGGGTTTGTTGATTTCTTCTAATTTTCTATTTGTCTTTTCCTCCATATCTTTAAGGGAATTTTTTATTTTCTCTTTAAAAGCCTCTATCATCTTCATAAAATAATTTTTAAGGTCATTTTCTTCTGCTTTCTCTGGATTGGAATGCTCAGGTCTTGCCAGTGTCGAACCATGGTAGTGTTGCCATATTAATCAATATGCTGTTGATTGCATTCTTAAACTGCTGTTTACACATCTCTTTCTCCAATGGGTGCAGCTGGGGCCTGTTCTTCAGGGGGTCCCTCTTTCTCTAATAGATGCAAGTGGGGTTTGTGGCTTAGGTGGTCAGTGGCTCTTCCTCCAGGATCAGGCAGGCCATGTCTCTGGTGGTCACTGCTGTGGCTTTGGGGGCTCCTTTCCAGGTGCAATCAGGGCCAAGGCTCTGGTGGTTGCAGATGCAGTGTGGGATGGTTGCAGGTGTGGGGAGGCTGCTCCAGGGTCTCTGGGATTCTTGGATATTGATAGGCTGTGGGATGTGCTTCCAGGAGTGCAGGCCTACAGAGCAAGGCCCTCCAGCTAGGATCCCAGATACTTCTCCTGGGCAGTAAGGCAGTAAGATCACAGAGGCAGTGGAGGATGGTTGCGGGTAGAGGTAGGCTGCTCCATGGACTGGGGGCCTTTTGTGGGTAGGGATGGGCTACTGGGTATGCATCTGGGAGCTAGGGCCTAGAGAGCAAGGTCCTCCACGTGGGATCTCAGACATTTACCTCTCCAGGGGCAGTAAGGGCCAAGGAAATGATGATCACAGATGTGATGGGGGCTGGTTGTGGGTTTGGGGAGGCTCCTCTGGGGTTTATGGGGTTTTGTGCATGGGAGTGGGGCATGGGATGTCTGTCTTTGGGCTAAGACCTAGAGAGCAGGGCCCTCCAACTGGAAACTCAGACACTCACCTTCCCAAGGGAAGTCAGGGCCACCTGAACCTTGGCAGTAGCCGAGAGTTTTACATCTGATCCAAAAGCAGCAGAGACAGAGTGTGTGACAGTGTTTTACAGGGGCTCTTGAAAGTTTAAAGCCTTGCCAAGTGACACCACCTACAATATGACTGAATTTCCTAATCCTTACAAAACATTGGTAACAACTGGACAACTGGGACCACGAGCCTCTGGAGACCATTCTCATTTAAATCATGCCATATATATTTTATATAATAATTATTTCAAACAACATATGGGATGGAAATATTCTATGTTGAAATTCCTCAAATGTTATTTTAAAATTTAATACAATTTCATAAATATGGAGAAGGTCACATGAGCCAACATTTGAGATCTTGTCAGCCCACCAGCATGCTAGGGTCACCCTCTTCTTACTAAGAGAGCTGGGATTATACTGATCTTCTTTGCTTCCAAATCTTAGTGTGTTCTGTCAGTTTGGAAATTTACTATTCCTCTAAGTCAAGGCTTTTGGGGATAAATTATTTCAGATTTACAGTTGGGTTGCTATGTAGCACCTTTACAGTCTAAATAGTAGGCCCTTCCTTTGATGGAAGACTGGAAGGCAACAAAATAAGTACAAAACATTCCTAAATGGATATTTAATTTTCATTTTTTTGACCCTTTTTGCCTTAGTTTTTATTTTTTTAATTTATTTATTTATTAAAGATTTCTGTCTCTTCCCAGGCACTGCCTCCCATTTCCCTCCCCCTACCCCAATCAAGTCCCCCTCCCTCATCAGCCCAAAGAGCAATCAGGGTTCCGTGCCCTGTGGGAAGTCCAAGGACCACCCACCTCCATCCAGGTCTAGTAAGATGTGCATCCAAACTGCTCCCACAAAGCCAGTAGGATCAAAAACCCATTGCCATTGTTCTTGAGTTCTCAGTAGTCCTCATTGTCCGCTATGTTCAGCGAGTCCGGTTTTATCCCAGGCTCACCAATGATAGCCTTTGCTGGAGAGGTTGTGGTGAAAGGGGTACACTTATCCATTGCTGGTGGGAAGGCAAACTTGTGCAACCACTTTGGAAAGCAGCGTGGCGGTTTATCAGGAAATTCGGGATCAACCTACCCCTAGACCCAGCAATACCACTCTTGGGAATATACCCAAGAGATGCCCGATCATATGACAAAAGCATTTGTTCAACTATGTTCATAGCAGCATTGTTTGTAATAGCCAGAACCTGGAAACAACCTAGATGCCCTTCAGTGGAAGAATGGATGAAGAAAGTATGGAATATATACATATTAGAGTACTACTCAGCAGTAAAAAACAATGACTTTGTGAATTTTACATGCAAGTGGATGGAAATAGAAAACACTATCCTGAGTGAGGTAAGCCAGACCCAAAAAGAGGAACATGGGATTAATTTTCATTTTTATTTTACAGAAGAAATCAATTGCAGTTAATTGCAGGAGTCCATCACTAAGGCACTTTCTTATCAGAGGAGCATTCACTGCCTCTGCAATAATTATAAATTTGAACTGGGTGCTGGCAGTAGAATATTCCCTTACATCAGAAAGTTATCCTGCAAATACAGTTCTTAAAACACCTATATCCGTGGTCATCTTCAGCATGAAATCATTCTTGGCTAGTGATTTTCACTGCAATGGTATATAAATTATTTTCTTTATTATATTTAGGCTTTCTACTGAGACTAGATATGTTATATTACTGAGAATAAGTATTTTGATGGTTTCTGGAAATTGCATGCTAAGTCTAGTTAATCAAAACTGGAAAAATGGGTAAAACTATGGACCGGATTTCCAAGAAGTGATATTCTATATCAGGTGCTAGAGGACTTAGGAGTCTGGTTTAGATGAAGGATTTGCCACTTTAAGGAAACATGAAAACAAATTTTTCCTAAAAAATTGTCATTTTCAAGTGTGACTATGGATCACAATATGAGGGTTTCTTAAAGGCAAATTCCACGTTGATGAAATTGATTTTCATGGTTTTACTTCCTCATAGGCTCATGATTTTTACCTTCCAAAGGAAATCCTGCAACATCCAGAATATTGGGGAGAGAGGGTTTGATGGGGGCATGGCATAGCTGAAGTCAGTGGAAACTCAGCAAACAGGCAGGGAGCTCTTCTAAGCTGACCAGTGTGCACAGTTGCTGCATGTCATCTGCCCAGTCCATGGTCTGAAATAAAGTGAGTGATTTGTACATGAGAAACACAATGGCAAGAAAAGTAATCACAATTAAAACTCCAATATATAGACTAATAGCTGCCAAGGTTTCCCTCCTAATGAGGAGTTTGCTAACCTTTTAGTATTCCAGTTTGAGTGGTTCTTTTGTGTAAATGCTCTGCATTCCCAACAGAAATTAAATGACTCCTTTAGCGGAGGTACATTATTGAAGCAAATGGATGGCTCTTTGTGTCATTCAAAGTCAACCTGATAGGTTTGGCGTGAATATGATTGGCTTTCTCGCCCACCAGCTGCGGGATTTAAGCACGCTATTTAGACTCAGGGATTCAAATCTGGTTCCTATAACGTGTGACTAATGTGGTCAGGAATGTTTTCTTCACAGGATGTGAATATCCATTATGGAAGGCTATACAGGCTGAAGTGCAGGGCAGATGCCGTGTGTCAATATTGATAAACACTGTGGGATTTACCTTTGAAAGCACATTTAAAGCGTGCCCTTGTCTGCCCAGAAAATTACTAACTGTAAGCCATAGGGCATGGTATGCTTTCTGGGCCATGTGCTGTACGAAATGCTTAGGTTTGGAAGTCATATGGCTGATTTCAACATTGTGCAGGCATCTTGGCCATGAGGTGAACTGTCATTTATTCAGTTATTTGGAACATCAGTTAGGGTTTTGATCTATAAAGATAAATAAAGGACTGTCAAATACCAATCTAAATGCTTAATTTATTGATCAGAGATGAAAGGTGGAATTTTCCAAGTAAGGTGACAGAACTCACCCTATTATCCGGGTGGACAGCTTGGCACAAAGTTCAACAGATTGCAGACAGAAATTTAACAGATCTGAAAATGTTGAACTCACAAGTACCTACAATTTGGATAGAAAGAAAGTGTTTAATGATAATGCCTTTTCAAATTTTCTTTGCCAAAGTTTTGGTTGATGTGTCTTGCTGTTGCTACTCTGGGTCATGTTACTCATGACTGCTCTGACCCATCCTTTTCTTTTCTTTTCTTTTCTTTTCTTATTTCTTTTTCTTTCCTTTCCTTTCTTTTCCTTCTCTTCCCTTCCCTTCCCTTTCCTTCCTTTCCTTTTCCTTCCCTTCCCTCTGGCCTCTCCTCTCCTCTCCCCTTTCCTTTCCTTTCCTTTCCTTTCCTTTCCTTTCCTTTCCTTTCCTTTCCTTTCCTTTCCTTTCCTTTCCTTTCCTTTTTTCCTTTCTTTTCTCTTCTTTCTGATGAGCATGATGGTAGATTCTGGAACTTACAAAAAATAAAGGAGAGGAGACATCACCTTTGCCTGAATGGTTCTCACATTAAGCCACTGTCACAAATCACTGCAGTGAAGCCATAAAATGCAGAATACGTCCAGGTTGATTGTTCTGACAGAAGATGATGCAAGGCTGTGAGAATATTCTCCCACCCAGGGACAGGGAGCTCTTCCCATTCTACTCTGAACCCCTTGAGCCTTTACATTATGATCCAACATAGATGCTGTATGCATGAACGGTACTAGAAGATATAAGTGGAATTTTGATTGCTAATATCTAAAATGAAATAAAAAAAATGGTCGTTTTCCAGGATACCCTCTTTGCTATAGCCTATACTTTGTTCCTTAAATAACGACTCTCAAAGGATGTGGGCTCTGCTTGTACCTTTACACCAATAGTTCTGCGATTGTCACAACATAATCTCTCTGTTGCATGAGCCTGCTCATTCATTCCCGGTTGCTCAGCCCCAAAATAATCACACAGAAACTTTATTAATTCACTATGGGACAAATCACTATACCCTAGCAAGCTCTTACATATTAAATTAACCCTTTTCTAGTATATATATATATAGTTTTTCAAGATAGCGTTTTTCTCTTGGAGCTAGCTCTTGTAGATCACGCTGGCCTGGAACTCACAGAGATCTGCCTGCCTCTGCATCCCAAGTGCTGGGATTAAAGGTGTGTGTCACCACCGCCCAGCTTATTATTTTATATTTTACCTTGAAGCTCATGGCCTACCAGCAAGGTTCCAACTGGCAACTCATGTTTTTCCCCTCTAGCAGCTACATTGCATCTCCTTGACCCTGCCTTTTTTCTCCCAGAATTCAGTTTAGTTTTCCCTGCCTACCTCTATTCTGCTCTGCGCAGGCCCATGACAGTTTCTTTATTATCCAATGGTATTCACAGCATACAGAGGGAAATCCCACATCATTTCTAGGCTGCCAGTGTTTCCTGGCACTATAGCCTCATCCTTGAAAACCACAGTAATGTGATGGGTACCTCTAAGCCACACCTCCTTTCCAATGAAAAGAGTACCTGTCACTTGCACCTTGGCCAATCTGTTATGCTTGTTCTGACTTTTTCTCTATTTTCCTAAAGACTTATCTGGATATAGACTTACATTTTGGAAAAACTATGGTATCAGCTGAAGGGTTGTTCTCGCTCCTACACAGATATCCAGTGTAGAATTCATGCTGAAAGACAGCACAGTGGAATTCTGACTTTCTTGCTCTGTCCGTGGCAGTATGTACCCACATGTAGCTAGGGTGATGATGGGAATGCAGGAGTATGAGCAAGAGGTTCTAACGGGAAGATTTATGAAGGTGATGAATGTGTTGATCCTTAAAGAAGATTCAGACAAAGTGGGCAGAAGAAACAAGAAGAGGGCTTTCTGGTTGACCACCTCCATGGAATAAATGCTGGTGGGAAAAGAGGCATTGTCATGGAGAACGGTGAATAACACTGGAGGACAGGCATGCCAAAACCCACCTTCTTCAGAAGTTTGCAGAAAGGCTGACATTGTACTTGGAGAATAAGAGGGATCTTCTTAAAGGACTTTGAAGTGTGAATATGTTTAGACTTTTTTCTTTAGGTGAACATTAATTTTTAATTCTTTTGTACCCAATTTAGAAGAAAGACAAAAATATAATTCTGTGGAGACTGGTAATTTTCTATCCATTTTTTTTTATTTAAACTATCTAGAATCAAGCCTCTTTGGAAAACACTTAAGTCACAAAAGCTACTTCTATACTTATTTTATGTGCATTTTAAAATTTTTCTATAGTACACAGAATAATAGCTCTGTTGGAAGTCCTGCATCTTATGAAAAGCACTCTAAACCCTTTTCATGAAGTTCAATTGTTAGAAAGCCTTAGTATATAAACATGCTTTGATGAGAAGGTTAATGTAATGGAAAATTAACAGAGTTAAAATGCACTTTACTATCTAATTAGCATTTAATTACCACAGAACTTTTATTTTAAGTATGAAAAATATTGTTTCTTCGAAAATATGCAGTCTTTAAAGTGTCTATTGTTTTATACGCATATGCACACACACACACCCAGGATGCATTCAGACACTTAAACATGTCTATGCTCCATTCTCCTTCATTTTTCCTGTGGGACAAAGTGCCCCAAGTTCTTTACTTAGGACTTTAAGAATAGCAAAGGGCTTGTTTGTTAAATGACTCTTTACTCAGAATCACCCTCAGCATGTTAGCTCCACCTTCAATTTTTTTCCTTAATTTTAGGCTTGCTTTGGTGGACTCTGAACCTACATATAAAGCAAGGAGGAATAGGAAGGATAAGGATATGGCTGATATGAGCTGTTGCATATATATATTCTCAAACTTACTAGGTGGCAGACATTATTTACATGGACATATTACAGATAAGGAAAACAACACTTAGACCAAACTCCCAGGCCACAGTTTGGGTAGATCACCTCTGTCAGAAGCAAGTTAGTATATGTAGAGAAAATTGTCTACAAGGAAACTGGCTGAGCGGCAAGATTAAGTGGGTAATACTTTAACATGTGTATCATGGGCTAGATGTCTTTCCTGGGACTGGAGACATGGCACAGTGGCTAAGAGTAGGTACCGCACCTGCAGAAGGTCCAAGTTCCATTTCTAGTACCCAGGTTGGGTGGCTTACAGCCACATGCAACTCCAGCTCCAGTTCCAGAGGATCAGACACTCTCTCTTCCAGCTTCTGTGAACAACCACATTCATGAGCACAGAGTCACACATAGACACATATACATACAATTAAAAGTTTGCTTGAAGGAGCTTATGTAGAATTCTGCCTAAAGGATCAAAAATATTTGCATAGTTTTAATGAGTAGGAGGTCATGAGAAGTTTTATTTTTTTTTGCTTGTAAATATTTTGTGCTTGCAGAAGATAAATGACACATTGGTGTGATGTTTCAGGATAGCTAAGATAAGCACTTGGGCCTCTGGATACTTTCTTTTGCAGTAAGTACAGATGTGTTTACTCCTCTGGATAGAAAGCTGTTTTTATTTCATGGGCTTTCCCATCCCCTTCTCCTATCAGATGTCACATTCTTAGATACCTTTGTCTCCTGATTTATTAAACAAGCCCACAGGGAGCACTGGTGAGGAGCACCTTTATTCACAGTCACTGCAGCTACTGAGTGCATGCATATGCTAAGGTGTCAGCCAATGTGATAGTGAGCAGGGCTAGGTGGCCCCCCATACTGATGCTGAAGCAAGCCTTGTTAGATGGAAGTGAGGATGAGGCTGGCCTCATCGAATCTCTTAGATAAGAGATTACCCATTGTCAATCCTTAGTCCAAACTTAAGTAATTCCTCTTTAACATTCAAGTGAGACAAAGAAAAAGAAAAAAAAAGAAAAGAAAGAAAAGCTCTCTGCATTAGTTTCAAACATTGTAAACGCCTCCGATCTGGCAGCCTGCCGCTGTGACTGAAAATGCGGGCACTTGAGGCAGATCACAACAGGCGAAGTCAATCAGATTTCCTGTGTGAAATATAAGCTGGGTGGTATGCTGCTCCGAAGATCTATTATGCCAATAAAGAGCAAATGTAATGGAGTGTTTTCCTGTGAGGCGCAAATGTGGACTTTCTAATTTACTTCTTATGGGACCTATTGAACAAAACCCATGGAGATATACTCATTTTAAAAAATATTGATGGCTTAGTTATACAATTAAAATCATAAATTAACAATGCTTTGTTCCATATTACTTTTCTAAAACCATACGGGTGAATAAAGTGCATTTCCACCCTTCCCCAGACCCGTTATTATTTCTGAATGTGTGGAGCTTTAATTAGCTTGCTTTTCTTTTCCCTTGGCACTGACCTTTTCTCCTGTAGTCAAACATTATTCCTGTGTATGAGCAACTTTGAAAATATGGACAATCTTTGTTCTTGGCAATTCACTAAGACATTGTTATCTTGTCAATCAAATTCAAACTGAAATTTTATTTTTAGCCCAGAGCATCACTTATGCATAAGTCAGTTTATACAAGAATGTAATTTTCCTGTTTTCTGTTTAAGCTTCAATAGTCAAACATTTAATTCTTGAACATTAAAAGTACTTTACCAGCTAGTGCTTTCAACAAAAAAAATACCTCTAATGTAACATAGAACAAGAGATGGAAGTAATATTTAACAATACGAATGTACATTCATTTCTTTATGACTTCCCCAAGTAGGAAAAATAGTTACCTAAACAGCTGGATTGAAGTGAACCACTTGTCTATGACTCTGACTGTAGAGTATCAAAGCCTGCTGTGAAATGGTCATTCTATGTGCTTTGAATACAGATTCCTCTCATTGGTTAATAATAAAACCTGTTTGACCAATAGCCAGGAAGGATAAGGTTAGGCAGAACTATCAAACTGAGAACTCAGATGAGAAGGAGTAGAGCAGGGAGAGATGCCAGCTAGCTGCCAAACAAGTTGAATATATAGAAAATGAGGTAAGAAGCCATGAGGCAAGTGGAAAACATAGATAGAAATATGAGTTAATTTAAGACTATGAGTTAGCTAGTAAAAATCCTGAGTTATTGGTAGAGCATTAATAATTAATATAAGCCTCTGAATAATTATTTGGATGTGGTTCCAGGATGGGGTGGGACAGAGAAACGTCTGTTTTCAATGACCCCCCTTTGTTCCCTCCAGTGAAGGTGTGCCGTCTATATTAGGGCTTGCATTGAATGTATCTGATCTATTGCTTTGTGTTAGTAGTTTCATCCATAACCACCAAAAATAATTCTGTACAAATGACTTTCTTGATGTGAAGAATTTGACATACAAAACATAAGTAAAATACGGTAAAAAAAAAAACTTTCACCCATAAAATTGATAGCTATACACTGAAATTCTATCATCCTTTAGGACTGTCACACAGATCTCAGAGATAGCAAGAAGAGCAAGAATGGATATCCCAAATCAAGCAAAATGTCAACGGTACACCAGTTATCATTATAGATAAAAATGCTATCAAGAAATTATTATTTAAAGGATTATATAGGACATCTATTTGGTGTTATTCTGTACATTATAGATGCTTATACTAAATGATGAATTCATTCATTCTGGAAATGTCTAATTATTAAAATGTGATCACCCATAAAATGAGGCTTTTTGGGGAAAATATATTATCCCAATCCACAAGTACATCTCTGAAGGCACAAATGTGAATAATGTCCCTCTTGTGGAGATGACCAAAATCATCGGCACTGTCATTTTTTCATATTGAGTGGTTACATTTCACTTTACTCTGTATATTGACTTTAGAGTATTCCCTAATGTCATGTATGAAGACAGGAAAAACTAAGGTAAATTGAGTTGTCTTTATTTATATACTAAGTCTTTGAAAAATTACTATAGCTATTTAATCATTCCAGTGGTTAAAAAAAAAATGGATCAAGAATTCAAATGATTCAGAACTTTCTATTGTCAGCTCCAATCACTTTAAACAATCCCAAAGTTAGCATGTGGGATAAGGAAGCACTTTTAAAATTGAGTTCAATAACACTCATATTTCCTTGTTACAGCTGTATGGATTTGGTTAACATGTACTCTGTCACCACAGTAGCAATCAATATATAGACTGGTCTCACTGCACTACGAACTCTCCCACAGTGTCTTTCTGTAGTCAGTATAGCCCCAGCCTCCAGCATCTACTAATGTTTTTCTTACACCTGCCCTTCTGCCTTTTCCAGAGTGACCCAGTAAAATAGAATCTAAAGTGTTGAGAGTTTTGCACTGTTTGCTTTCACACATCATAATATAAGTGAGGTTCATACTAGCTACTGTATTTTTACCAATTCAACAGTCTGGGATAATACTCTTCCTAGAGTAAATGACCAGAGAGGCTCATCTCTTTTCCTCTCAGTGACCTGTCCTCCACATAGGGCTCAGCTTCCTCAAGGGTCTGGCTGGGAAGGTGCTTTGTCCTGGGTCTTCCCTCTTGCCTGCATGATGATATTTCCTTCTCTTCTTCCACCTAATTTCCTACTGTTCTGTGGAGTAAAGAGTGAGTTCTTCCAGACAGAGTTAGGAGGTGATAGCAGGCTTCACTTCTGGAAAGACAAAGTCATATTGCTAGTTCCAAAAGTCAGACAACTTATTTATCACTTTCTACTCTCCTCTGAGCCTCTGTAATATTCCAATAATATTTTATCTATCTAAACTTACTGTTGTGAAACTTATTCTATTTTAATGGATAGGTTCTAAGCAGGTATACCTCTTGATAAGTTGCAGTTATCATTATCATTGGAATATCTGGAAGCAAGAAGATTAGGAAACTGGGAAAGCATGATTTTCTCTCATTAAGAATGCCAGTTTCTGATTGTCAAACATGGCAAAATATGATCTTAGGTTAATTAATTTTTTTATTTAATTTTTAAATAAATTGTAAGAACAAGAAAAATAATGGTAAATGCCGGGTGAGTTTATGATGGGCTCTGATCTACAGAACTTATGGGAGGGTTAAATCCTTATTGAATATGTATTGTCTAATTTAGATAAAAGATATTTGGTCTCAGACTAGACTTTCATCACCAGCTCCAGAACTGACCGAGGCCTTGTGCTTGTTATCTAACCTACCTGGGTTTTCTCATCTGTGATCTGTGTCTTCTGCAGCTGACCTCACAGGTATTAATGACATTGTGGGGCATCCCAGTAAATTACTGCTATAGTAAACAGCTTCCAAACATCTTTAAATAATTAAAATATATTTCACACTAACTTGTTTTAGGTTTTCATTTACTAATCTGATAATA
>NC_022031.1:21267841-21279863 GCF_000317375.1 Microtus ochrogaster | reverse complement strand
AAAAATGTAGAGCTCAATAAAAATCAATAAAAAAGTTAAAAACAAAAAAGAAAAACCCAGCTTCCTGGTTTGTACAGCAGCACAAACAAATGACTCTGGCTCTTTTGGGAGGTCAGGCTATGGAACACTTGAATGGGGTTTGTGATCAGAGTGCTACAAGCTGATTAATGGTGACATGGATCTGTTGTGTCCCTGGACCTGGGGCAGTGAACATGTATCACAGAGTTGGCAGTAAACATACTTCTGCCATATTGAAAGGCCAAGAGAGGTAGAGTCAGCATTCAGGGGCACTGCAACCAAGCTGTGTATCATTTTAAAAGCATTCCTGGTCAGAAAATGATTACAAATACACAATAAAGACAGATTCAGAAAGAAATAAACCCCTGAATGTGTCAAAGTGTTGGATAAATGTACATAGGCTTGGAAGAGAGAAGAAAAAGAATATAGACAATTAAAAACATAAAACAAAGTCTTTAAAGAGACAGTAAAAGTAATAGAAAAGCGTAAGACAGTCATAGATTAAAGGAGTAAAGAAAAATAAGCCACATAAAAATGGAATACACACAGAGAATATGGATTATCTATATTACTGCATTTTTTTTGAATTTTTTTGACTGCAGAGAGATATTTGATTCTGGAGTCTGCTAAACTGAACCAACATAAAGGTATCTTGACTTCAAAATTTGGGTCTAAATATATTTCGCTTTGGAAAAGAGGTTCTGCTTCTGTTTCCACAGAAGAAGAGAACATTTGATTCCTTTCAGGCTAATGTGGTTTGATAGAACAAGACCCCACAAAGTTCTCCATTAACTCTAAAATTACTTTACCCAACAAAAAACTGGAAGCAGTTTGGAGAAAATTATGCCCAAATTTTCAAAATAATTGTTTATAAATGTTTGTTTTTATTTAATGGGTAATATAATATAGAGATGAGTTCTTTGCTTTAGTAAGTATCTTGGTTTATTGATGTAAATATGAGGTCAATTTTGTTATATGTGTTTCTTATCTAGTTTAAGGCATTATGTTTATACAGATCATTTTAAAATATAGTATATAAAGATAACAGATTAATAATCATTTATAATGTTAAACTTGTTGTCTTGTTGATTAGATTTTCTAGATATATAGAGATATATTTCAGTTATATAATCTTCAAGCCTTTCAAAGACCTACAGAATATGGCATTTAAAATGTTTTAAGAACTTAGACTTTTCTTGACTATGAAACATGTCTGCTTCTGATAGCAACAATTATTTAAGAGAGGTTAGTGGGCATTGAAGAAACTTGTTATGGAATTTGCCTTCAGTGTGATAAAACTAGCCATTTGGCCAAGAGACTGCTCTTGCCTGGACTGCTTTATGGCATGCTATATAAACTGGATATGCAGGACCTACAGAAAAGTGACTGCCAAACTTTCCAAAAAGCAAGATGTCCTTTTATGGTTCTTGCTTCACAGAAGAAACTGCAAGACATTCGGCAGGACACAGAAGAAAGCATCTGATGAACTTTGCCATTACAAGGCAGAACAGATCTCCAAATTTCCTGCTTCATGGAAAAGTCTACCAGATACTATGGGACTCTAGGCTGAAGATGGATACCCCAATGTTACAGGAGAACTTTGGGTGACTCTCCAGGCAGCACAATTTTTCTGACAATTCTGAACTTTGAAAGTTGCTTACAGTGTACTTCCTGTCTACATAGGTAATATTATATCATTCTGGGGTCTTTGAAGAGTTGAAGACAGATAGCTATAATTATAGTTTCCCTTAGTTATGATAAACAATAAATTAGATATGAAACTTTCTAGATACAAATAGACTAAATATTGTAAGTGTAATTCTCGCTTAATACCTGTTTTGTATATGTCATGTTATTATGTTAAAGTTAAAACCTTTTTTAATTAGAAAGAAAAAAGGTGATGATGTTACTTTTATTGGTTGATGTATAAATCTGTTTGTGCCAATGGCTTAGGAAAGTAAAGCCAGGTGGGAAATCAAAACAGAGATAGAGAAAAAGAGTAGGTGGAGTCAAAGAGATGCCATGCTGCTACCAAAGGAGACAGACACAAGATACATGCCAGTAAGCTACAGCTTCGTGTCAATACACAGATTAATAGAAATGGGTTAATTTAAGATGTAAGAGTTAGTTAATAAAAAGCCTGAGCTAATAGCCCGACCAATGTTGTAATTAATACAGTTTCTATGTGATTTTTGGGGGGTCTGGGTGGCTGGAAAGAAAACAAGCAGTCTACATATTTAGCTGCTAACTGATACAATATTTGGTTACAAGCAAACCTGGGGATTGAGAGAAATTTTATAGCATCAGTGTGATAACTATTTCACACATAATTATATACCCTATTACCATATTGCATACCACACACTGCTTTCTGTATTTAACAGCCTTAAGTTTATATTAATTATTTTAAGCAAATCAAGGTTAGATTATATTAATTTTAAAATTAAGAGCCCAGAGTTTATTGAGATGATAGAACTTTCTTAAATTCTTTGACTCCAAATGAGAAGTAAAGCCATCTGGGATTGCTTCATGGACTCCAGATGTTGCAAGGTATTGTAAACATCAGTGCATCAATTCTAAGGGTGTTAGTTGTTCCCAGTACACAAACTCTTTTAGTTATTGAAATTACTCTAGTCAACTCAACATCACCTTTTCCCTTTATTCACGGAGCATAACAACAATTCCAGAATAAAGTTTTTCAGATGAACTGTGAGGATCAGAGGAGAAATCGCAGATTTCCCACCTGCTTATTATCCAGGACAGTAACCATGACAAACAGCTGGTTTGAGAGCCAGGGAAGAAGGTAGCCAGTTGGAAATTGGAAACTGAAAGCCCCAAACCAGAGTGAATTTTATCTATAGGATATTTATTAGAAGCTATAGTGTCACAGTAGACACTTTATATTATTTATATATTATATTTATACACAAATACATGCCTGTGGAGTATAATGCAAAATGTTCATTTGTATATACATACATATATCTCACTACATATATATGAATCAAATGAATAAACATATTTATCAACTCAAATATTTTGGGAGGTTTTTTGAGACAGGTCTTTCTCTGTGTATCTCTGATTTTCCTAGAACTCATTCTGTAGACCAGGCTGGCCTCGAAGTCACAGAACTCCACCTGTCCCTGCCTCCCGGAGAACTGGGATCAAAAGTATATGCCACCATTGCCCAGCTTTTTTATTTTTCTTTTTTCAATTGAGATAATTTAATTTTTTCTTTTAGCTGTTATGAAATGGTGGTGGTAACAAAAAATGGAGACACTAGACAGATTGTTCTTACACACCTTGATTTCAGCTGATGAAGAGACATGACACATAGCACACTGGATTATCACCTGACATCTGATTTCTATCATGTGGAGAAGAATAATTGGGTAGACATGGCTTTCTTAGCACTTTTCTAGGGAACAATGCTGACAGAAAAGGCTGGTTTAGTAAACTCAGGTTGGTGATGCTAGGAAGATAGTTCAGCTGTATAAAGTTATTGATGTGTAATCATGAGGACAGAAATTTGATCTGTGACACACAGGTTCAAAGCCAGGGATGGTGGAAATAGTTTGTAGCACCAGTTCTGTGGAACCAGAAACAGAATGATCCCCAGAACTGACTGACTAGGGAAACTAGCCTAATTGGCAAGACCCAAGTCTCAGAAAGAGTTGAGATACCGTGTCCCAAAATAGAAGTGATTGACTCCTGAAAAACCAAATAACAACATACTCATATATACATACATTCACTTACACAAATGCATATACATTCACACACACACACACACACACACACACACACACACACACACACACACACACAGTATACATAAGTTAAGTTGGGAAATGAGGATAAACAGATGTATCCTCGTCTGGCCATAGAAGGACAATTGAGGAAAATGTCTGGGTTGCTCTATTTTAAGGTGGGGTTATTGCTGTTTTCAGAGTTTTTAGTTGCTTATAAGTTAGCATTTGAGAGTAAAGGACACTCTGGTCAGTGGAAGAAGAGTGGGATTTATCTCTCCTGCTTCATCAGGGACTGGCACTCCTGGGAGCAGCAGTCTCCTGTGCGTTAGTTCAACTTCTTCCTTTAGCTTCTGAGAGCTTTGTTGAAGTGCTCTGTGGAGCAAAATATTTTGGGTAGTTTTTGTGGGCAAGGGCTGTGTCTGTTAGAAATAGGGCTTCAGAAATCACATTTACAAGAAAGGACATTAATTTGGTTGATGAGAACAAACATCCTGTGAAATAAGGTTAATATCATGAGACAATATTAAATAAAATGGAAGAGTTATTGAAATTATGCCAGGAATAAGAAACTAGATGAAAGACAGGCGCTAAGGACAAGGGAAGGTAGCATATAAATAAGAAAGTGATATTTGGACAGAATAAAGGCAGAAGAGAAAATATACACAGGCATGACATAAGTTAAGAAAATAATAAATTCTTAAAGTCAAAAGATGCACTCAAAATATGTTAGAAAATAGATTTTAGAGAAAATAGGATAGTGATCAGAGTAAGGGTTGATGTCAATACTTAAGTTATAATTCAGAGAAGATGACTGACAACAGGAAATGATAGGCAAATCTTTAAAGTCCCACATAACATGATGTAAAGTTGGGTATGTGCATGTACGCAGATCCTGGGTTCTCTAACAAGTACTCATAACTGTAACCACAGACTTGTCCTCAGTGACTTGTTGCTTGGATTATTTTGTCCAACCTGTAGTAATTTCTTTTTGGGGTATCTATCTGTTTCTTTCAGACATGATAACAAAACATTCAGTCAATTTGTGAATGTTCTCGTGAAATCCATGATCAGAATTTAGTAAATAAAATTATTTCAATAATGTAATATAATTAAAACTAAGAAATTTTGGAGTGTGTATAGCACTGAAAATTCTTAGTATTAACTATTTTCTAAACAGAGGAGTTATTTGTTACTGAGTCCACAATAGTTTAAAACTAAATAAGCCTGCATTATAGGGAAAATACTGTACCATTATAAAGACTACTGTTCAAAGTATAAATAATTAATAATATTTGTGATTATGAAGATACCATTTGTAGTGAAGCAAAGTCAATTTAGAGCCAGTTTCTAAGTTTAATTGAAGAATGTAGATGTGTGTTATCAAAATATTGCTTTGTTTTGGTAGCCTCTGGTTAACTGCAGGAAGTTACTTTGCTTATTTGGTCATGTTGTTATAAAAATTTGAAAGTATGTTATTGCCATTGAACCATTAAATAGTAGTACAGTAAACCATTGAAGCTAGTAGATAGGAGGGAAGAAGATTAAAACCCTGATTACCTGTTTGAGGGCTGTATCTGAGCAACAGGATGACCAAAGAAGCAACTATTTTGGATAGTTATCTTTTATTTTCATCATCACAATTAATCTTTCAGAGCAGAAGATTATATATAAACTGGAAAAAGAAAATGCAACTGAAAAGTAAAAAACATACTTTATATTTGAAATCTATATCCACAAATCCCTGAACTAGAACCACAGCCCAAATCTACACACTGACAAATGCAGAACACTGGAATTCTTGTGAGAGAGATTACAGAAGATAGGCGGCAAGGATCCCAGGTGATGCTTCAGTTGCACCTTTACAGTTCCTGTAAAGTGTTGGTTAAGGGTTGTCAGGTAGGAAAGGTCACCAAAATGATGTGTGCTCACTTTTTTCCTTAAGGACCAATGTGTTTTAATATGCTATGAATTAATATTCCAAGATAGCTTCTGGAAAAGTCCATGAAGATTGCCTCTTAAGTTTTCTTCCAAAATTTGGACTCTCCCCTCGTGTACTTAGGTTAATGACACGATTTGTATTTGTATGCCTGTGTGGTTTGAAGCAAAGGACACAGCATTTTATTTGCCAGCACATACACGCCTACTGTATTCTGATTATTCATTGAAATCACAGCCTTTGCCCCCTTGTCCTTTCTTGGCACTTATGGTGAAAATTGATTTACAATGCAGCAATTGTGTGTGTGTGTGTGTGTGTGGTCTCACAGCCCCTCTCCATTACTTGATGAGTTCACCCTGATGCCTTGCCTACCCTCATTCTCCTCAATTAGCATGTTTTTAAGGTGTCTAAAGCAACAACTAGTCTGGTTGCTCTTCCCTAAAATTTTATTCCTACCTGTTTTCCTTCCTGTTCAAATGCTAACATTAACTGACCAAGCACTTCTATAGGAGAGTTACAACGCTGATACTGTTTGCAATGAATATAATGTCAGTTTTGGGAAATTTGACCTCATTATAAAATTTACAAAACAATAAATACCTCGATTCAGATAGACCTTAATTTTCTTTCAACAATATTTCATAATATTCAGCCTACATTCATTGCACATCTTTCTTAATTCCTATGCATTGGAGTGACAATGGTGTTTGGTGTTTCCAATCAGTCTTTATTTTTATATTCTAGTTGTTTATTGCTAGTATATAAAAATGGATTTAATACTTGCACTAGTCCTGAGATTTAGAGAATTGTGCTTTCTTTTGAAGAAAGGAGATAAATTTAAATTTTTATTGTGTCATTTTAATCACATACCAGTAGAAAATTGTGCTGATAGGAAAAATGTTAATAATCATCACTATAATATAGTAAAGTTTTCATACATGTGGGTGGATCTCTGTCTTTCTCTGTCTCTGTCTCTCTCTATATATATCACTTTCTTTGTCTTTCCCTCTCATGTGTGTGTGTATGTGTGCCCCACACTCATGTGTGATGTGTGTATTGATGACAGCAGGAAAGCATGGAGGTCAAAAAAGAATATTAGTTGTTGGTCTTCAGCTTCTACTCTTTTGTTCTCTATTTTGAGCACCAGGCCAAGGAACCAAGTTTCTGTCTTACCTTCCATCATGTACGTCCCTGGAACTACAGATGTATACTGCCGTGTCATTTTCATGAGTCTGAACTCATATCTTCATCCTTGAGGGTGATGACCCATGACCCTCCTCCCAAAACAAAATGACTAGAAGCCCATTCTTAAATAAGTGAGTTCTGATCTGGTGTCCAAACCAATTTTCTCATTATTGTTTCATGTTCTACGAGGCAGTTATTTAATAAAAATCTTTTTTTTTCCCAACAAGGCAATGAAAGTGAATTTAAAATTAATATTTTTTTCTGTTTTGGTTTTTCAAGACAGGGTTTCTCTGTGTAGCTTTGGTACCTGTCCTAGAACTAGCTTTTATAGACCAGACTGACCTCAAACTCACAGAGATTTACCTGCCTCTGCTTCCCGAGTGCTGGGATTAAAGATGTGTGCCACTAGCCCCCAGCAAATGAACAAATTTTAATAGCTGGAGAAGACCTAAGTTGTCTCCTGACTGCATGCAACTTCAGTTGCAACAGGTATTTTTGCCTCTGGCCTCCACAGGTATCTAAACTTACATGTATATACCCCACACAAATGAACATATTCATGAAATTTAAAAGGAAATCTTTAAAATGAATGTGTTTTTAGATATCCCTTTTATTTAAAGGATGAGGTGATTTTCTGAATATACCTCTGATTAAAGTACTAACATGCTCGGGGTGACAGTTTCGTTTATTTCCCTTTGTGATAGAAATCCTCCTAATTTCCAGAAGAATGAATTTGATATGTGTGACATTTCTTTACTCTAATCATCCAGCCTCTACTTAATGGTGCCTATTTCACAGAATCTCAATCAAATTTGTTTATACTTTACTCCAGGGCAAGACTTTCCCTCATTTTGCTCTTGTGATATGTTGAGCACCATTGGGAAAATGGCCCCATCTCTGAGTTCATATATATTGTCTCAGTGTTACTTTGTTTTAGGGCATTGCATTATGCTGACTGATGGGACATTTGCTGTGCTATGTGACTGGGAAGCTTAACTGTCCTCCCTGCATGTATCATGAAGAGAAAGACAAGAATTCTCCTGAATAGACAATTAAATAATACAACGTTTAGCAATTTTATGGTGTCCATATTATTAGATATTAGCTACAGGTAACTTGGGCTGTTCTTTAGCACATTGTAGATGAAGCATGTAAAGTCTGGCATGTTTGTTATCAGTGAAATCTGCCTCTGGTCGCTAAGATTTAGCATTTATTCTGATGCTATTGGCTTCCTTACTGCTGTGAAAACATTGACCCTTGCTACAGTCCTGTTATATAATTTGAATAGAAACAGAAACTTTGTGATTACATCTGTGCCTTTTTTTGCATAGTTTTTCAAAGAAAAGAAATGGAAACACATCCAACAATTCAGAAATTCCTTTTGCTGTATTGCAATATACTGAAGTTGTTTGTAGTGCTTAAGGCAAAGCATATCTGCCGTGAAGAACGCACTTCTTTTTGATCTGGAGTACCAGCTACTCAAAACTTGTACACTCATTTGGATCTTTTGAATTCCAGAGAGCTGTAGGCAATAATTACTGTATCCAAGTTATAGGAAATACATTTGAAATGGGGTTATTCATGGAGCTGGGTTGGAATCTGGGTCTCTTGACTCCCTGTTAGCTCTGTATCCATGGATTACACACATTGTTCACAATACTTGGAAACTGGATAACAAAAGAATGGGATCTGGATCTCCTGATTGATTCCGAATTAGCTCTGTGAACTGAATCACATGCTCCATTGTCTTTGGAAAACTAATGATAAATTTGATAAATAATTAACTCTCCCTTATCCACAGTTTATAATGAATTTATAAAGTTGTTAGTTTATACTTGTTTTATTTTTCTCCATTAAATTGTAAGTGACTGCAGAATTCTTTGTGCCTACTGACTTGTTGATACTGTAGAAAAAATATAAAGAAACATAAAAAGGAAAGCAGAGAGAAGCTTGAAAAATTATGCTTTGGGAGCTGAATGACAGTTACAGTTATGTGGTCAATATTGTGCAGTCTTTTGTGCAGATAAATAAGACTTTTGATTCATTTTTTCATTGGGTTTGTGAGTGTGAGTGAGTGTATGTATGCAACTGTGTGTGGATATGAAAATGCACATGTGTGTACTTTGAGACCATTGGTCAATATCAGGTATCCACCTAGAATTTTGTCTGCTTTATTTATTAGTCAGTCACCAACAATGGTTAGCCAGCAAGCCCAAATAATTCTGTATCTCTTCATTTGAGTCCTTAGCACTGTGGCTGCATATTTCACTGTGATCCATAGTTTTTACATGGATCTTAGAGATTTGGAGTCAGGCCTTCATGCTTATGTGTCAGGTATGCTACCATTCTGGTGCTTTGAATAGATATGATCCTCAAAGACTCATGTGTTTGAATGTTTGGCCAACAGAGAGTGGCATTATTAGAAGGTGTGGTCTTTTTGGAATAGGGTAGCCTTGTTGAAAGAAATGTATCTCTGTGGGTGTAGACTTTGAGGTCTCATAGGTTCAAGCTATGTCCAGTGTGAGACGCAGCTCACTTCCTGCTGCCTACTGATCAAGATGTAGATTCTCAGCTACCTCTCTGGCACCATGTCAGTCTGTATGCTGCCATGTTTCCCACCATGATGGCAATGGTCTAAACCTCTGAAACTATAAGCCAGCCCCAATTAAATGCTTTCTTTTACAACATTTGCCATGGTTGTGGTGTCTCTTCACAGCAATAGAAACCCTAACTAAGACACTCACTGGTTCTCTCCAGCTCTGGATTTCCATATTTACAATTAATTTTCCGTAATCAAAAATACATCCATAGTGGAGAAAATTTAAATCACAAACTCGGCAAATATTGAAATGGTGAAATAGATGTTTTCAGACTTGTGTGAATATATTGTCCTTCTGATGCTCTGTTAACAAATTCCATGTGAACTACTAGGTGTCCAATACTAAGAGAATGATATAATTGAAAGTTTGAGATAATAGTTTAGAGAATTTCCAGTGATAGTGCTATTTATATGGAGAGAAATTACCTTTCACAGAAACCCTGAGTAATTTATTGGAACCCAGAATGTATCATTATCTATGATTCTTTGTGAAAATCAACTTAAATACTAATATTAAAAGCACTTTGGGTTACTTTATTCTTAATAATTATATGATATGTTACTGGAATACATAGATTCCAGCTGTTTTTATTTTTACTCAGAGAATTGAAGGAAGAGAAATTATAAACATTTTTCATATTTTTAGTATAAATTAACTAATTCTCACATCTGTTATCACAGAAATAGAGTGACTTCTTCAAATTTATAAACTTACCACAGCAGTATAATTCAACCAAAGCCTTATAGGCGTCCCAAGAATATCTACCTTCCAGAGAAAGTGAGGTTTTGAACCCTTGGAGAACCATATTTGCATTTTTTCAATGCTAATTTTTATGTGAAAATATTTTGCATTGATAAGGACATTTATTAATGCAAAACAGATTTCTGTCCCAGTTTTACATAGTTTTAATATTAATGAAAATTTGCTTGATTATGCCACATTTCAATGTCAGTAAAACTGGTGGGTGGAACAAAGCATGAATAAATTATTCATGTACACATGTACAAACAAGGACATCTTTGTTTTTCAAAAGCAGGTCACTGGGGAATTATCGGTATAAGAGAGATAAAAAACAAATTAAATAGAATATAGCTCTAAAAGGGAAATAACAGAAAAGTGGCATTTACTAGTATTGCATATTACTGAGCTTCATGAGCTTCATAAATATGGAATCAGATTGCACTGCTGAATCTCACAGACATTTGAATAAATTGCAAACAGTAAAATTTAATAGACCAGTGTCAATCTTATCTCATATTACTATAGTCAGTAAATATTTAATGATTCTACCATGTACCAGGCACTGTGAAACATGCTGAAAATGCACCACCACAAGATGAAATTTCTGGCTTGAAGTGGATGAGCTTGTGAGTGAGCACTTATCTCTAACACATACATATCACTGTCATAGTAATCTGCAGAACAGAAGATGAAAACACAAATATTTTACCCATTCTATGTGTTGTCTCTCTTTAATTTTCTCCTTTGTCATGCAGTGCTTTCTTTAATATAATCCCACATGTCTATTTGCCTTTTGTTATCTGTGCTTTTGACATTATATCAAAAAATCATCCTCAGTATTGATGTTTTAAGCATTTCCCCTGAGCCTTACTTATAGAAATTTCAGTTTTATGTCTTATATTTAACTATTTGTTCATCTTAATAGATTTTAAAATTATACTTACTTTTTTTATTTTTCAGATTATATAGGTGTGTGTTTATAAATATAACCTTTTCAATCTGTATATTGCTATTTATATATTCTTCTAGGACTGGTATTTAATATTCAGTTGCTGTATTTTTCCCCGAGAAAGACAACTATTTTACCCACGCTCAGCGTTCTTTAGTTTCAGTAGTTATTTGTAGGTTGAGGCTTTATGGGGGTAGAAAGATTGTTTGCTATGAGATCATGTCTGCTAGGAATGTCAGAAGCTACAACCATAAAGTCTCATGATGATGACTAACTGAACATGAGCTGAATAAGGACAGCACCAATAAACTTGCCAAAGTGGATGAGAAAACCCAATGAGGCTTCAACCCTATACAAAGAACTCCAAAGGATCGAGAAGAGCTGTGAGCAGGAGAAATAGACTTGGCCAAGGAAGAACACAACAATTAGTTATTGAATACCAAATGGTCAACCCTAAAAATATCCCTACAAATAGCATTATGCAGATGCACAGGTTATATTTAAGAATATACCTGCACATGCACACACACAGAGAGAGAAAGAGAGAGAGAGAGAGAGAGAGAGAGAGAGAGAGAGAGAGAGAGAGAGAGACTATGTTCAATCTCAAAAAATCATGCAGAGATGCTGTTTGACACAATGCTGTTATAGGGGATCAGCTGATACACCAAACTTTCAATCACACTGAACAAGTTTGATCATATTTACCAGTGAAAACCTCTGCCTGTGAGCAATTCTTGTTTACCATCAGCTAGTCAATATTCATTTCTTTTATTTCTTTTTTAATTATTTTTTATTGAGCTCTACATTTTTCTCTGCTTCCCTTCCTGCCTCTCCCCTCTCC
>NC_022031.1:21254515-21267741 GCF_000317375.1 Microtus ochrogaster | reverse complement strand
AGGTTCTCTGGGATTGTGATCTATAGGCAGATGGATGGACCTAGAAAACATAATTTTGAGTGAGGTAACCCAGACCTAGAAAGACAATTATCACATGTACTCACTCATAAGTGGTTTTTAAACATAAAGCAAAGAAAACCAGTCCACAAATCACAATATTCATTTCTAATGAGCAAAAATTATGGCTTTAAAATCAGCTGCCATGGCTTATCTCCTGGTTGGTCACTTTAGTTACTTTCTAAGCTTGGGAAAGTTATTTATCATCTCTTTTCTCGTCTATAAAATGCAAATAAATATTTATACAGTATAAAGGTAATCAAATGATTTAGTATTTGTAAAGTGCTAAGAGAATTGGCATGAAATAAGCATCTAAAACTGTCAGTTATTTCCTTCTGGTCTACTTTGCATAGAACTTTGTTGTGAGCCCGTGAGAAGGATCTTTTCTAATCCCGATGAGTAGCATCTTTTTTACATGACATTGGTACCCCAAGAGCTACCTGCATTGTCATTCTTATGTCTACATATACATCCCAGAGTGAGCCATAGAAGTCACAGATGGGAGACTTTTTCTTAAATGTCACTATAACCCTGACTCTCAATTAATAAAAGATTTCCCACTCCTACTTTCAATTTGCTTTCCTGTTGCTGTAATTAAACAGCGGCTCAGAAACAGTTTGCGGAGGAAAGGCTTTGTTTCAACTTGCAGGTTACTGTCCATCACAGAGAGAAGCAGAGTAGAAACTAAGGTTAGGAACCTAGAGGCAGGAACTGGAGCACACACCACTAAAGAACTCTGCTTGCTTCTTTTCCCTGCATGACTTTGCCCAGTCTCCTTTCCCACACAGTCCAGAACTACCTGCCCCTGGGCAGCTCTGCCTAGAGAGGGCTGAAGGCTCTCACATCAAAGAGTAATTAAGAAAGTACCCTACAGGCACATTCACAGGGCAATCTGGTAGAGACAATTTCTCAGCTGAGATTCTTCCTCCTACATCTGTCCGGTTTGTGTTGTTGACAAACATCAACCAGCAATGTACTCAACCCATGCTATTCTGAATTTCAGCAGATGGCTGAAGTTTTGCTTTACTGCATCTCACAGGACTTTAACTGCAGTGTTACCAGGATGATTATGGTCTCATTCTTCGGTCTGCATCCTCCTGGTGCGGCTTTGGAAGCTTCAGTTCTTCAGAGCTGTTCCCCTAAAGGAAGTAGTTTCTAGCTGTCTTCTCAGAGTCGCCCTGTCTGACTGCTCGTTTCATCAAAGCCGGCAAGAAAAGTCTCGTTTAAGAGAAGTGTCACGGGTTTGTGCATCACAGCCACAGATTTGACGTCCCAGTACTATTATATCTGTACTCCATTGATTATAGGCAACCTTCAGTCAGAAAGCAGTCCAGGCCTACCAAAGGCAGACCTTATGAAAACCAGCAGACAATGATCTTAGAATCTAATTGTTACGATAATCTTTTAAATAATTTCTGTTTGGTCACAGGAGACTTGTGTGAAATTCCCAACATTTTCTCTTCCCTAAAAAGACTCAGAAACCATGTTATATATTTTTGTTCATATATGTTGTAATGTCTGCTCTAGTCCTAGCTACTTGCTCAGGTTTGACTCATTTTTTTGGCTACACAAAATTATTAATATATATTTACCTAGGACATTGGAACAAAATATTACCTCTTGGGGTGGTCACACTCTTCCTTTTGTAATTCTAGATTATGAAGCTTTCAAACCTAGCTTCTTTGTCCATGTGTCATGGCTACTTATTTTACAGACATTTTTTTTCAGACATTTTCTTATGATTTTTCTCTGGGTGCTATCCCCATCAATTTACTCCACCACAGTTTTGCTCATGTCTTAAGCTTAAACTGCACATTATTTGTAACACAAGCTTTCTTCATATGCTAACTCGTGTCTTTCCTTTTCTTCTTTATTTTGTTTCTATAAAAATAAAAAACAAACTATTTTTCTCATTTTACACACCAATCCCAGTTCCCACTCCCTCCCCTCCTCCCATCCCTCCACTTTTCCTTACCCCCACCCCCCAGCCAATCTTCAGAGAGGGTAAGACACATTGCTTTGGGGAAGGTCCAAGCCCATTTTGTGACTACTAAACTAAGAAGCAATTGTACTTACTCATTGAATAGGTGGCTGATAATTCTTCTGAACCAATACCCAACTTATTTATGTTATCTTTTCTAAGACTGCCAGTTCTGGAACAGTGTGGAAGTGATCATATTTACCCCAATTAGCAAAATCCCAGCAGCAGTTGAGTATATGATCTCAGACTCATCCCCTTACTCAGGGGCCAGTCAGAAGAGATGGTCGCTGGAAATGAGGAATCATTATTTTCTGAGGGTGTGGCCACTGAGAAGTTTCCATGAGTCAGTGGAGGGCCCTATACCTGTGCACATATGGGCAACACTGATTTTACTTTGTGTTATGTATGCACATGTCTATATATGTATATAGTGATATATATATATTTCACTAAGTATATCTCATATATATTATATATGTGTCTAATATGTGTGTCATGAAATTAAGAGGAGGCTTGGCATGTTGTAATTTATTTTTATTGGGGGATTAGGGAAGAAAAAGGTCATATATATGATCACATTTCATGATATAAATGTAAGAAACTCTCAAGAAATTGAAACGATGTATGTATACACACATATATGTGTACATTTATATCTATCGATTATACATATATATATGTGTGTGTGTGTATAGAGGGGGAGATTGTTCATTACATTTTTATTTGGAACTTAACCATTTTAATTAAGTTTTATTATATTAGATTAATGTCTTTAAGCACAATAAACATATCAGAACATTCACTTTTATATAAGATAGTCTATTTCTAATTATATTCTAGGAAGGCAAATTAAAGTTTTATCAGACATATATGTGACTATGAGAAATAAATCAAAATGGACATCTTTTCTTTTTTACATATATTTTTGTCAGAAAACTAATAAACAATATCTACTTAGAATAAGTTTAGTCATGAATAAAATATATGTTTTCTTTCTAATCTTCTTCTTCATACTGCCTGTATAGTAACCACAGAACAAGATTGACTCTAAAGACAACCTTGACATTGTAATGTCAAACTTTTGTAGTAATTCAGATCCCAAGGACCAATGTGTTTAAATCATTGTTTTAATTGACTTTAAGAGTAATATACATTTCTTATATAATAAAAGGAAGAAATAATAGAACACATAATTTATAGGTAAACATTAATATTTTTCATTATCCTCTAATCTATTATATGTGAACATGCACTCACATAATTCTTTCTATCTCAAGAAGAATTTTAGGATTATGGTTGTCATGCTTCCCCTTCTATTACCATGACAAAACACCAGGGGAATAGTGACTTATAGAAGAAAATATTTAATGAGGGCTTATTGTTTCCGCGGGTGAGTCCATGACTCTTATGGTGGGGTGTGTGGCAACAGACAGGCAGCCACTGACTCAGTAGCTGGGAGCTTATCTCTGATCCACAAGTAGCAGGCAGAGAGATAAAGCTAACTGGCAATGGGTAGACTTTTGAAACCTGAAATACCACCCCCAGTGACACTCCTTCTCCAACAAAGTCACATTGTTTAATCCTTCTCAAACTATTCCACCAATTACAAACTAATTTCTCAAATATTGAATATATGGGAGCATACTCATTCAAACCACCACAGTAGTGGCATAAATATTTATTGATTTAAAAAATAAACATGCACTGAATTCAATAGTAGAATAGATACTTTTCAAAAATATGTTAGTACTTAGCTATTACATTTGTGTATAATCTACATTTTTCTTTGTAACATTTATTTTATATCCTCTCATGGTTTCTATTATTATAAGTTAGGTGATGAAAATTGGAAGGCAAAGTTGTAATATTGTTTTGCTAATTTGTCATATAATATCTCAGTAAGTTTCTGCTAGAATGATTGTTTCCTAAGAGTCCTTATGTGTACTTTCAAAATTTATTTTTAAAAGTCACTGTCAATATAATCACTTTAGAATTACTAAAATTATGAAAGTTTTAATAACTGATTCACTCAACTGAATTTTATACTATCCAAAAATTGTGGCAAGAACAAGATGAAGTCCTATCTCTTCTCGTGAAGGACTTTCATGGGTACCTTAATCCACAGGTGCTCCACTTCTTATTGTGAACTCATGAAGCATTTTGCTGACAGATATCCTTTCTTGTGTTTTTAATCATCCCCAGATACTTTTAGTGCATATTACATTCAAATGACATATATGCATTTTTATGCCACAGTATTTAATTAGGTAGCAATAACAAGTGAACCTGCTTTCATATGTTCATTGATGGTGCTTTGCAGAGATGAAATCCGTGGGTGTTGAACCCACAGATTCAGAGTGCCCCTGTTGTTTACCTGTAATATAAAAGGTCTAGAGTTGAGCAATGGTCAATATGTCCAGCAGTAATATTATTCTCCACAAATCTCACCAAGAACCTTGCTTGCTGCTCCAACCCCCCCCCCTTACAGCATTTATTTTCATCTATCTGTGTGCTTTAAGATAATATTCACCCTCAAGACAGCATCATGCAAAGTAAAACAAGCAAACGGAATGAAATCCTTCAGTTAGGGAACTTCAGAATCAATGTTCTAAAGCTTTTTAAGTTTTGAAAGAAAACTCTATTCATATTTCATCTATCAGAACTTATACACTTACTTGAAGCCACTGTAAGAAGAGAGATAAAGATCGCCTCATGTTTTTGTTAGTGTTGGGGTGGATGGTGCTCTTCTTGAAGTAGCTGACAACAAAGAATTAATGATTGTGGGGAAGTAGAATGATGGCTTGAAGGCTTATGATGATTTTGCCACACAGAAATGCTTACATTTCAAATATATTTGGTTATGTATGTTTTTAGTTTTCTTATACTTAAAATGAATTTCTATGTATTTTTCTTATATTTCTTATATTTAAAATAAATTTCTATTCATCAGTTAGTGTTCATGAATATGTCATACTATAATTTAAATATCTTTTTAGATTTTTCTTCAAATACTGTTTTGCCTGGATAGATTTCTATGTATTCTTTTTGTGTGCTAATTCTAAGAAAAGAAATAGCCAATTTCCGATTTGTCTTTTGTAATAAACTGTTTATACATTTGTTCACAAATGTATTAAATATTTATATACTTTTATATTACATTGACATTTATAATACTCAGGGTCCTTCATTTTATATTCCAGGACTTTAAAGATGCTGGCTTTTATTTTCTTGTCCTCTCAGGGACTGTGCCATCATATGGCTGGAGTACAGGGAGTTCTCCCAAGCATTTTGAATGTTTGGGACAAATGCTAGATAACGTGATCTGTTTTGATTGCTGCTTGTGAGTCCGTTCTTTGTTTTCTCTATGAGCCCCAGACTTTTATTTTCCTTTGTTCTTAGTATTGCTCAGCGAATAAGTGTTTTGCAAATACAGAGTATGGTAACAGTTCACATCACTCACAACTTCATTTACTTAATCTATTTTAATCAAATTCAACTAGTTAGAGCCCAATGCCAAATTTGTTTACTTAAGTAATTTAACACATTAAAAGAGAGTCTAAAATTTGAATCAGAAAATTTGGTCTAAGCTAAGTTTCTTAGTTAAATAAAATACGTCCTGCTCTTAGAATAGATGTGAGTTTTAGTAGATGAGATTGTACTAAGGTACCATTGCAGTACCAACTTTTCTCATTGTGGTCAATATTATCATTATCAACCATGAAAAAATTGTTAAGGATCTGAATATCTCAGCTTATAATTGTTAAAAAATATTTTACTGACAAAATATGGTAATATTAATTACATATATATTTTTTGCTCTTCATGTTACTGATTTTTGTCATAATATGTATCTTAGAAGTAAGTCAAGGTTCAGTTTTGGATTAAAGCACTTGTTGATACTATCAACTATTCCTCAAGGAAATATTATTCTCTGTTATAAATCTAACTATAGAAACATTTTTTCATTTGATGACACAGGATTTGTATTTTATTAAGAATTATTACCTTCTATACTTAAGAAATGAATAACTTTTTTGGTCACTTTTTGCTTCCAGTTCTTATGCCCTGATTTTAGGAGGTGTTTTTTAAACTTTCATGGCATGTTCTGGGACTCTTGAAGACACCTGCATTACTCCTTACCTTCCAGATATTTATGCTTAACACACTTTCAGAGTCTACTTCTATCTAGTTTTGTCAAGATGAAGGGGACATACATACTTTCTTTGTACAACATTATTCTCTCTTGCCTTCTATTTCATTTTCTTTTCACCACCAAAGTTAATTTTTCTAAGCAGGTTTAGGATCCCCTATTTTATGTACCTATTCAAACAAAAAAAACAAAAAAAGGTTCTTCTGTAAATGATAAAATAAATCAAGCATATTAGAGAATTTTCTTTAAAATGTAGGCTCCTTCACTCCTTGGAAAGCTTCATTTAAGAGACAAAACTAAGTCATCTATGTCTCATTGACTGTAGTTGGTCATGAGACAGCTATCATAATTTGGAACCTCCTTTCTACACTATTTCTTGAAAATTTCCCTCATCTTACAGCAAATATATGATTGGACCAAGTGACTTATGTAGTTTATAGATCTAAATATTATGTTCACTATTATATAATATTTAGTATCTTTTGTGTTTGGTGGTTATATTCTGTGTTTCCTACATTACTCTCAGAACTGGGTATGGAAGCACTGAGTGATAACCTGTGGGATCTCTTGAATATCAAACGTATTCTTGTTTTCATCATTTTGGGAGCTATGTTGACTCTTTATTGACATTATAAATGTTTACTTCAATCAACACTGAGCTGCTCTATGTTTCTAAGATACACTGTGAACCAGCACTACAGCTCCAGGTTGAATAGGAATGTTATTATTTTGCCTAGTATAAGACTTTACTACCTAAGTTTAAGAGATAAAGGAATGTATTTTGTAGAATATTCACTGAGTGATGCTGAAAGGGATAAGCTTTACTTTTCCATCTTTGGTTTCTGGAATTAAAGCTCTAGGTACCAAATACATAGGATTTTAAGTTCAGCTATTGAGTATCTGTACAAAAATCAATCATCAGACTGGATTGCAGCTTGTAATTTGCCTAGAACGGGTAGTAGCCATTCTTCTATTGTTAAGATCTCTCCGTCTGGATAATGGTTTTGATAATCCCATGCTGAGGTCATGATTACTACTTTTTCTTTGCCACAGGTAGTGAGCCAATGCACATAGCACCAAATGAATAGCTCAGGCACATCTTAGAAAGATATACTTTCTGCAGAAGTTATCACCTTTAGTTGGAGGAAACTACCATTCTACAGAGTGCAGAAGTTCTGATGTAAATTAGTTATCTAGAAATGACCAACTCATATCCTTAAGTCACAGCAAGGACTTAGTGAATGCATGTGCCACTGATAGACTAAGATTCAGTGGTGATTAAAATTCATGAGTCCTACAGTCAGTGGTGAGTGTATTCACAGTCATTGTATCTGACCTCATGACTGTCCTGCTCAGTAGGTACGGTAGCCCTGGGATAATCAAAATGAAATTATGGCATGCAGTCATCTAGTAATTTTTCTTCCCACTTTCATGTTCAGATCTCACAATGGAAGGTATTTCCCAATGAACACTGGTATATGTCAGAAAGATAAAAATGCTTTTAGTACAAGTCCATAAATCCAGACACAATCTATTTTCAGTTGTTTACAACTCTGTGTCTAACCAGCCAAGAGAATATGCATTTCTATAATCAATGACTCTTTCACCTACAAGTGAAATAAATGGACAGGCTCAAAGTTCATGAACAGTGCATGCTAGTACAGCTATCAGGTGACACCAGTTATCTCCCAGATAGCACATGTGTAGCATCATTAAGCAAAGTCAGAGTTCTTTCTTTACTGTGGTTTTCTTGTAGGGTGTCTGATCAGTCATTTTTGTAAGAAGGAAGAAGTAACTTGCCTAATGAAGTAGGTTTTATGGGATTTGGTAACTCATTTATTTTGAATCCAACGAGGCCTAGTTGCCAGACAGATAAATCCTGCTAAGCAAAGGGTCACATTTTGCCATTGTAAACTTATGAGTCACTGCATCTAGTTACATATGACTTAATAAGGTTGATCAGATTGTATAATTAATTTATATTTCCCAGTCAGGAATTCATCTATAAAATGTAATTGACATTTTGCTTTTGCTCATGTCATGTATAAGGATCAGAGTAATGAGCCTAGGCTTGAAAAATTATTTTCTTAGTAAACATTTTATATCTCTTTCTGATTCCACTGGCTTTAAGCTTATGATTAGATGTGGAAATCACATGAAAAATGAATTTAGCGTGTTTAAAATAATTCTATCAAATCCATCTCCTCAGCTATCTGGTTCTACACATGGTGGCACATCTGTTGTTCTTTCAATTCTTAACCTCAGGCTTCCAGACAACCAGGTAGAGTTGGTAGGAGAATATTGTTTTGTTAGTTTAAGATAAATTGTTCAAAACTCTTGTCACTGCCATTGTATAGTCAGGCCCTAAATGTGTATCAGAGAGTTTACACCAAAATTTACTACTGTTGACAGTTTCTGAGAATTCCTATTTCCTGGTACCTTCTCTGGCATGGAATTCTTCAATGAAGGTATCAGTGAGTGTGTGCTTTAGTAGTGCAAGAGAAGAATCAAGATTATGAATTTTACCTTGTTACAATCACAAACACTAAGAAAATTGTAATGGAAAATATTCTGGATTATAGAAATAATAAAATTCAGTTGCCAGTGACTCCCTGGAGAGTCTGAGAGCCAAACACCCACTTTCCAGTTGGTTGATACTTAATGAACGATTTAATTTGACTGTAAGTATCTTACTTGGGAGACTTAGAAAATCACAAGTGGCAATGAGTCACACATGTCCCTATCACCCTTATATCACAATAGTGTGGGGCATTACTGGCCCACCTTAGAGTGTTGGCCACAAAAAACTACATGCTGTCTCAGAATACACTCAAGACAAAGTTTTAAGAAGATACACTTAATTGCCTAGTACTTAATTGGTAAATAAAGAAGTTTGTATTGATTTTCCATGTATTACTTAAGAAGTTCATTAACATCTCTGCCACCTTAACATCTCTGCCACCTTAAGTACATAACTTAAAAGGAAATATCTGATTGATAATATATTTTACGTCTGTCCTGAGCAATGGGAATTGAACAGTTATAAAGCTAGGATAATACTTGATAGACTGTTATAAAAATAGTCCTGCAGTCTCAATAATTTAACAGATAAATTTGTCATTGGTGTGAAGTTCTTTGCAGATATTAGAATGAGGTTCTCACAAGGTGCAGCTGTTATTCAAGGATTGATTTGAGAGAGCTGATCATTCCTACAGTGCCTCTACTGTGACCAAGACTACTGAGTCAACATGGCTCTGATACAGATTATTCACTTTATAGATATTAGGCCAGAAAAGCCACTGGGTAAATCTACTTCAATAATGCAAGGGGAGCAAGGAATATAGTCACTGTCTCAAATTCTTCTTATGTTAAATATGAGGAAAGGCAGCCTGGTATTTCAATGACTATCCAGCTAATTCTGCATGAAGATGTCATCCCTTTACTCATGATATTTATCTTCTAATAAAAACTTTACCCATATCTATGATTGTTGCCAAGTTCTCCATCTCCCATAGTTTTCCCATTTAAAAAAATTCTATGACCATTTATATACCTATGAAATGTGATAGTCATATTATATATTTATAAATGGCATACACATATAAATATGCCTATTATCCATCTTACTCATATTTACAAGAAGTTATGCACTTCTTTTTGTTACAATAGATATACCTATTCATCATTACTTTTCTGTGTCCCTATTATCCCTGGTTTCTCTACATTCTACTATATTTAACCAGGTTTATTAAATATAGAAAAATTATTTAGGAAACTGACAAATAAAGACCATAGGTATTTTTAAATGAATGTTTGCATTCTTCAAAATGGAAGTGTTTTGGACATATCCTTTACTGAGTAATTGAGTGATTTTTCTTTACTCTAGTTCCCTCTACCTCAAAGCCTCATGTCCGTCTAAAATATTCAATATCATCTAGCAATATGACATTTTTATAAATGTATCAGGTAGTAAGATATTTTAATTTTATGATAAAATTATCTGTCTAAATATAACATACATTTAGCATTCTATTTACTTTAACAGATTTGATTCATGAATGATTGCACAGGTATACAAAAGAGTTTCACAATGTTGAAAATTTTTACCTATATTTTCACGATCAATAACAAGCATTTTATAGAAATGTCATGACAATAATTTTAAGACACTAGAGACAAAAGCAAAAGTCTTGTCATTCACAAGCAGATATTGAGAGAACAAATGAATATGTACAATTGGTCACACTCAGTGATTTACTTGTGCCACTTTCCAATTTCAAGTGTCTAAAAGAAACATAAAACTTTTAGCAATGGTTATTTTACCAAAAGTCTTTACACTCCACAATGAGTCTTATCAGCAAAGTCTCTGGTCATCATTGACAAGATGTTTAATTATATATTTTTAATGCTTTTTCTATCCAAATATATTTTATACATGATTAATTAAAATAGGATTACATCAGTTACCTCATTCCCTTTCCTCCCTCCACTCCCTCCCAGGTTCCTTTCCTCCAACCTCTCCCATGTTCCACCTACTCTTAAATTGTTAGCTTCTTTTTCTTTGATGATTATTGTTCCATGGATATGTGCACATAAATACAACTTCCTGCCTCTATTTTTGTTGTTTGTATGTACATGGTTTTACATTTCAAGACTGACCACTCTGTATTAGTGGGCCATCCCTGAGGGAGGCGAGCTCTTTCTTTGTCTAGGGCTAGGACCCTGTGCAAAATTCTCCCTTTCACATTAACATGTCTAGTGGTATTGCAATTGTCCATATATTTGTTAAGCTGTCATTACTAGAAGAGTGTTTCATAGCAGACTTCCTAGTATTCTGTCTCTTACATTTTCCTAGTGCTCTCTTCTAACGTGCTCCCTAAAGTGTAGATAAAGGAGTTATGAAGTAGATGCATCCGCAGGGGTTGGTTTATCCATGGTATGTTGTCTCTACATTGTGTTCTGTTATTTTCTTTGATGGTCTTCACTTGATGTAAAGGGTCTTTTCTTTGATGAGGGATGATAACTCCACTTATATGTGGGTATAAGGATTAATTTAGAATGAAGAAATTAAACTGATCTAGCAGTGTGGTGGTAGTAGATTATTTTGTAAGATCCATGACATTTTTGACTCTGATAGTTGACTAGATTTCAAGTACCAGTTATGATTTTCCTCTTGTTAAGTAGGTCTGGTATCCAAGTTGATACCAGCTGGTTGCCAACATATGAGTGCTGCTTATTACTCCCTTATGGATCTATTGTCATGCTGGTTAGAGTTGTGGTTAAAAGGTGTCACAGCCGGTTAACTGATCCCCTCCATTCATTGGTATCCTATACAGCATTTTCTGGTACCGCGGAAGCTAGATTGAAGGAAAGATCAGCTGAGTCCCGTGTCTTAAGTGTGCATATACAGTGTCTTCTACAACAGAGGCCTACCCTGGAGCCTTGACAGCAACTGAAAGGCTGCATTGATGACACTGGTTTGAGAGTCACTTGGGGTACCCTGACCAACAGTTCAAAGGAAGCTTCCTTTGCCTTGTCCTGGGTTTCTGTTACTCTGTGGTTCTTGTCTGAAGCCTTGTCAATCCAAGTGGTATAACCTTCCTTAAGACATATATGTATTGTATATAATTATAGGTAAATATGATAATATGACTTCTTGAAGATTATAAAACAACCTTAACATTCTTTGTCCATTATCCCTCTTTCTCTTTCTGTATTGAACTCTCTCCCCTGACCTGAGTTGAAGGCCCCTCTTCATTATTTTTTTTAATTTACAGCTTCATATCACTTGCATTCTGCTATTACCCTCTCAAGCACCCCCGCAACAAACTTATGTATCCTTTGTAATTTACTGTATAATGAAAATTTAGAACTTCTCTTTTGGTGGATCAAACAACATCTTAAATCAATGACTTGTTTATGGAATATCAGTAATAGTTGGTACCTGTTGCCATGGAGATGGAAATAATTAAAATTGTACAAATGTTATATTTGAAAACACATTTATCTTGCAGTGCAGCCCTTCTGCTTACTAATTTACTACTGAGGGATTTTGTGTATCTGCCATGCTTTCACAAATGTACTCTCTTTCCCCTTTGCTTGTTTTATGTGGTTGGATAGAACATACTTCTTGATTAGGAGCTGTCAGTGAAAAAGCTTGCCATTAACTTGTCACAGAAATGGATCACAGAACATTGTTGAACTTTAGTTTATTTTGGCCGGCTTTTCATTTTGTTTGGCAGGTTTCTTCTTTTTAACATTTATTCACATTAAGATTTTATCTCAGAATCTAATAACTGGCAAGAAGCAATTATGTCTTTCATATCTATTAGCTCAGATATTATATAAATAAGAAACGCACATATCATACTGTAAACATTTGTATATCTCAAACATCCTCTCATAATTAGACGTGTGTGTGTGTGTGTGTGTGTGTGTGTGTGTGTCTGTGTGTCTGTGTGTGTGGCAGGAGAGGGAGAGCTAGAAGGAGAGGGATAGAGAGAGAGGGACAGAGAGAGACTGAATCTCACAATGTAGCTCAGGGGTACTGGAACTCATCATCCTCTAGCTTTAGCCTATGCACTATCGTGACTATCTTATATGAAATTTGTGTACAAGTAGCACACTTACAAAAGCACTTTGTCTGTGTTTGAAGCTGCTTGCAGATTACTGTTAGCAAAGCTGATGTTAGAAGAAGGAAGTTTGCATCCTTTCTCAGGGAAGGAATGACCCCAATACAGACTTGTTTTGTGTATGTAAATTTTTTTGAAAATGGATTTTTTTTTTCTCTCCTAGTATAACCTGATTATGGTTTCCCCTACCTCTACTTTTCCCAATTACTTCCCCTTTTCCCTCCCATATGAAAGTACTCCTTTCTGTCTCTCACTAAAAAAACAAACAAATTTCTAAGGGGTAGTAAAAAAGTAAAATAAAATAAGATAAAATAACAACTATCATATCAGAATTAGAAACAAACATAAAGGAAAGAGCCCAAAAGAAGGCATAAGAAACAGATACCCCTTGTTTCTTCCTCAGGAA
>NC_022031.1:21246108-21253440 GCF_000317375.1 Microtus ochrogaster | reverse complement strand
GTCATGTTGATTTAGATGGCCTTGTTTACTTTCTGTCCTCCATTCTCTCTGGATCTTACAGTCTTTCCAAATTCTCCTCCACAGGGTTCCCTGAGCCCTTAGGGGAGGGACTTGATGTAGACATCTTGATTAGTGCTGAGTGTTCTGAGGTCTCCCATTCTCTGTGTAATGTCTGGATGCAGGTCTTTGTACCAAATACATACTTTTGGTATTATATGCAAATGAGATTGCTTTAACATAAAATTATCAATATTGTAGATAGAAGTGTAAGTATTTCACAAATTTTAGAAACCTAACCGGGCATTGTTACTCTATTCTTTTAAGATCTCAAAAGCTTGAAATTTGCTGGCACTCTCCATATGCTCAGGGCCGTCCTCTCCAAACCTGGAAGATCAACCAAATGGTATAAATGCTAGTGAATAAAGACTAAGGCTGTGATGTGGCTGAATAAAGTCTGAGCCTCTATTCTGGCTCCATGAATCCCTGGCTCTAGCATGTCTTTGTAAGCCATCATGATTTTAGCTTGTAATATGCACCTATTTTTATCTTTAAGTATATATTTAATATATATAGTTATATATACATAGTTTATTATAAATTTTATTGTATTAACTATTTTGTGCAATGTATATTGTATGTATGTGTACATGTATGTGGGAAATATATGTGTATTTATGAGTGCACACATGTGAGCATATGAATAAGGTCAGAGGTTAATGTCAGATGTATTCCTCAAATTCTCTCTAATCCACTTACTGAAGAAGGGTCTATAAATGTTTCCAAAGCTCTTTTATTCAACTGGTCTAGCTAGCCAAATTGCTCCAAGAATCGTTGCCTTTATCTTTTAGACAGAGACAGGATTATAGGGGACTGCAACCCTCTGCCATTTTTATGTGATGCAGATAATGCAAACTCCAATTTCCATGCTTATGGGGGCACATGCTGTATCTACTGAGACATCTCTGTAGTTCCTACCCTGGCCCTTAAAGTGTATAGTTCAGTGTTAAAGGTGTTACATAGTATATCACCCACTTTTATAAGTTGGAGAAAACTGAAGCACTACACCCATTAAGGTGCCCATAACCCTAAACCCATTCCATGACTAAAAATCAGCAATATCACCAATCCTTTTTCTGTAATTTTAAGTATGTTTTATATGTATAATAATGTAGCCTCTTTTTCCTTTTTGATCTTACCTAGTTTCACTGCTCTAATTTTTACAATGTTCCTTTACTTTAGGGTATGTTTTAGAATGTCTTTGTTTTAGTAGATCATATCTTGTTCTATTGCTATACTTATATTTGGCTATTCTGATCCTATGTCACTGGAGCCCAGGATTTTGGATTTGCAACATTTAGGATTAATTCTTCTACAAACATAAATCTCTTTTAGGAGCTGCTTTAAAGTCTTTTGGTAATATACCTAGAAGTACTACTTCTTGGTCATATATTCTTCTTTTAATCTTTTGAGGATGAATAATTTATTTTTAAGTGTGACTGTACCATTGCACACAGTCCCAATCTTGTCACCTCCCTGTAGAGCTACTATAGTGAATCTTTAAAGGTAGCCAAGAAAAAAAATTCATATATGCATACACATATGAGGTATTTTAGGCTATGAGGCTAAAATGGCTTAAACTGACAATTTTGAATAATGAACGAGGAACACCAACCAGACAAGTAATAAACATTGCATAAAAAGAAAGCTCCACCTTCTCCAATGGAAGCAAGATCTGTAAATTGTGTGGCTGCCAAACAGACTTTCTTTGGGAAGAGCCACTGACGAAGCAGCTATGGAGGGTTTGGAAGTCGATGTTGATAAGCAGGGAATATTTGGAAGCATTCTTGCAGACTCTGAAATGCCAGCAAGCACCATACACACACCTAGGGTATGAAAGAATTCAAGTGGGAACTTAAGAGGAAGTTGGTTATAAAGGAAGGGTGGCAACAAACTTACAGATTTAGAAATATGTTGTCCTGCATTTATATCATTATCATTTGGGAAACATTTTCCTCTTTGTTAGGTGAGTTTCCTCATATTTATAATTACCATGTCAATAATATTGTTATTTGCCCAGAGTTCTGGAAGAACCAATTTATAGGAAATTGACAAATATCTGCAATCAAATGTGTACCAATACTATATTTGAAATCATAAATATAGAGAGCAAGTCAAGGGGAAACAGTTGTAATCTCAGGTAAAGGGTCCTTTTGATAGATAAACCAAGTCCAAGTATAATAGCAGGAAACAAATAACACTACTGTGTTTGATATTACTCAGGACTTGTACATTAAAAATATCATAGCCATAGTCATTGGCTTTTTTCTGTCCTAAAATAACAAAGGATTTAAAATTTTTTAAGGAAACTTGAAAATAAATGATTTATTTTTCTGCTATGTCGTATTACTAATCAATACAAAAATGACTATAAAAGTCACTTAATTATCTGATATGGTCTAAGAATGACCACAGAGAGGATTATAATAGAAAAAGCATAATTTGTGCTGAACCAGCATTTGCCCCATTTCTCTATGACTCATTCATTGTCATGTTATATAGACATGTAAATATCATTACTAGTGAAACATAATAAATAATTGCAGCATAATAAGCAATCCAGTAGGTAAATATGTGTTTTAACCGCTAAACTCCTAATATGGCCATTCTTCTTCATAGTCTCTTCAATTTTCATCTCTTTAAAGATACACAAATCTCTTAAGCTCATTCACCCATCGTAGGATGGGTGTTCTTAGGTTTGAAATGACCAGAGATTATGAATCCTGCCGAAGTTGCTTTATTTCACCTTCCAGCTGAGTGCTGCCTTTCTTTAGCCTCGGAGCTCTAATAGCCTGGAGGAACTTCAAGAAGCCGAGAGAGCCTTCTTCTAGTCAAACGATGCCCTTGAAACTACAGAATAAGTTCAATGAAAGACTTGTGTGATAGCAGACAAGGCTGAAGAATGATTAAGAGTGGCGACTCAGACGACTCCCTGTGACAGCGATGTGACTCAAGGGTTTATGCATCAAATTAAGCTGTGACATGTACATTGGCGTGATACTTGGTACCTGTCCTAAGACTGCGCATTAGCTTCCTTCACGGCTGTCTCTCATCTTTCCTTGGGTCGTGCCATGGGAAAATAGCCTAGTTAAAGTGGAATGTATCGTGGCAATGAAGATACAGTCAAGGTTAAACCCCTTAGCGCGGGTAAACTGAAGTCTGAATGCATGATTCATATTTGTTCTGAGCATTTGTATTTTTTGACCTGCGTGTGGAATAGTCTAAGAACAGAGACTATTTTGTCCCGTGATGTCTGACCACTGAGTAAGATCAACATGCATTTCACACTAGCTCAGTCCTGCTGACCCCAAAGCAGAGTTTCCTGTGGGATTAGGGCTGGGATGTATCACGGTATCTGAGTCCTTGCCTTGAACCTGACACTCACTATAAGGCACACAGGAGCCCACAAGACATGCCTAGAGCCATGCTGGACTTTCAATCTCAGATCATCTCTATTCAGTTGCTTTAACTGATGAAACAATGGTAAGATGGACAAACAGAAATGGAAGTTTTGATTTCCCATCTGATTTTATCAGATGATGGGATTCTTACTGAAGGAAGTCTGGCATTTGTATTTCTTTTTACCTTAAATTTCTCTAATAGCAAATTGAATTAATTAAATTAGTTGAATTAAGAGGAGTTAAAAGCTAGTCTGTGATGTGAAATATTATTTTAATCCGGCAAAGATGTGTTACATCTGTTTATACTGCATTTGCTTAATGATGCAAACATGTTTCTTTGCCTGCCTAAGGTACCTGATCAGTTTAATTAAAAAAAAACTGAGTTGCCAATAGCCAGGAAGGAGAAAGATAGGCAGGGCTAGCAGGGAGGAAATATAAGCAGTAGGAGCAATCGAGGCTCAGAAAGCAAGAATGAGGCGAGAGGAGAGAATGAGGCAGAAAGAGAGGGAGACACCCTGGACCAGCCAGCCAGGGAGCCACCAGCAAGCCAGACACAGAACAAGCAAGAAAAATAGGATGTACAGAATGAAAGAAAGGTAAAACTCCCCGAGGCAAAATGTAGATGAATAGAAACAGGTTAAAATAAGTACTAAGAGTTAGTGAGGCAGACATAAGACAAGGCCAAGCGTTTCTAGCTTATAATAAGTCACCGTGCCATGATTTGGGTGCTGGCAGTCTGAAAAAGCCTACTACATGTCCAGTAGAAGTCCTTTTTAAAAATGTCCTTTATTATTTTTAACTATGTATAATTAGAGAAGAGGGACAGCCCCATGAATACAGGTGACCTTGAGGGCATGAAGAAGGCATAAGATTTCCTGGTCTACGGTTACAGCTGATTATGAACTGCAAGGTGTGTGTGTGTGCTGAGTCTGAACTTAGGGTGCAAGAGCAGTGTGCTTTCCTAACCACTGAGTCTTCTCTCTGATTCCTGGTTTTAGAAGCCTTTAACCTGTGAATATTAAATTCAGCAGGGCGTATAATCAGTTTCTCAGTATTTCGCCAGCCTTCCCTGCTTTCATCCAGAAGATCTCTATTTTCTTACAGTTTGTGATCGTTGTGCAGACACGGGTGGAAGCAAGGAAAATGCCTGTTTGCATGGACTTTATGGTCTGTGTGAGCTCCATTCTGAACTTTCAGACATGCATAAGACAAGATCTAATGAAGAAATTCACATAAAATAAACCTTTGGCAACTTGAAATAAGCCCAGAGTCGGTTTCTTTCTATACTATCAGGGAAGCTTCATTCTTCTGAGAAAAGTCAGAAAGCTGCAGCCGGTTCAAAGCTCAAAGCCAGCATAAGTAGCTTTACAAGGTACTCCTCCACACTGCAACACCATACACAAAGAGTAACTCACAAAACAAAGCAGGAAAGGTCAGTGACCATGAACATTAGAAAGTGGCATGTGGACTGAGTTTCAGAGTTCAGCAGGATTAGGTCTGCTGTAATCACTGAGTCCTAGAAGTTCCACACTTATTTTCCATTGTTTCTACTGTCGATTCATGGTTATTGTGAATAAGCATCACTGAACATGAATTAGCAGGTATCTATAGAGTAAGGGATATATACCCAAAAGCGGTGTAGCTGGATAAGGTGGTCGATATACTTTTTGAGGAACATCCACATCACCGACTTCCATAACGGCTGCCCCAACAATGGTGACTGATGAATGCACAGTAAGACAGACTCTTTTTCAGAACACTGAATGCTATAAGACTAAATCAGTGAAATTTTCTGCTCTCCAGCTTCACATGGTGAGAAAGAGAACATGAAGCATAGGGAGAAAAGTGAGCAACAGTATAGGGTGAGATTTCGAGCAGGCAGGGAGGAGTTCCTGAGTGCAGCGACGCTATGGGCAGCTAGGAAGGAGTCCAGGCTATTAGGGCTGAGTTGATCTCATGATCGGATAATTGTCTTCCTTGATCTTAGGAGGACTGGTTATAGACTTTACAGATCAAAAATTATCTAAAGAATATTCAGGATCCCAAAATACACAATTTTGGGAAAGAAATTAAAAAGATTGCCTCTTTTCTCCCTAGTTTCTGTCTCTATACTTGATACTATGTTAGCAGAATTCCCATAATGAAATTGTACAAAAGCCAGACTAGCACTTAAAGCAAATATGTGGTTTTTCAAATTTTATGTCATAAAGCAAAGAATTGTTAGTCTTCCTTATCCAAAAATACAATGGCAATACTTTCTGTCATCGTTGTATGTTCTATGCTCCCGGTCTTTGTATTTGTAAACTATAACTCTTCAATATTTATAATTGGTCTTTCTCTTGTTTCTCAGTATATTAATGTCATAGGTAAGTGCTTGAGTGGATAACTATGTATATAGCTTGTCTTTACTTAGATCTTTTGTTTTCTCAAGATAAATTTCCCAAACTTATAAAGTAACTTTCTAGACCACACTCTATGAACACTTGAAAAACTATAATACAGTGAATTGCTTAGATGCCTTAAGGTATTTTGTGTCTTACAGGGCCATAAGCAAGTTTGTGGATGACAAAGTATGTCCACATCTTTACTAATTTATTAAGATTTTAAAAGTATCTTCTTATAAAGTTTTTAAAAAATTTTTTTATTTTATATATCCAAACATATTCAGGTAACCTGATGAGAAAATATTGCTGGCTGTTGAGTGCAATTAAATTCATGGCTGAGAATTTCATATAAAAATAACTTTTTTACAAATTCCAAACTATTCATATATCTTCCATTTACCAAGCAATATTTAATACAGAGTTTGAAGGGGGCATTATAAAGCCATCACATTCTTTGTTGTCAGCATCTGTGAACATTATATTAATTAATGCATGAATTTTATGTAATTATCACTAGACACACATTTCCATAATTTAAAAATCATTTCTTTTATCTTTTGATATTATAAAATAATGCATCATTTCCCTCTCCCCTTTCATCACTCCAAATGGTCCACCAATCCTCCTTTCTATTTTTCAAATTTATGGCTTCTTTTTCATTTATTGTTGTTACATTTTGTGTGTGTGTGTGTGTGTGTGTGTGTGTGTACTCCTAAATACATAAGTACAATTTCTTCAGTCTGTGCAATATTATTTTATGGTGTTTTCAGTGATTATCATTTGGTATTATATAACCAGTTGAGGTACTGATCTTTAGGCGAGGCTATTTCTCCAGCCCTCGGTATCCCTCAGCTCTATGTCGCTCTGTGTGTAGGACTGAAGCCTCTTGGCCTTTTGCCCAAACATGTTAGCATGTTTGTTGTTGTTGTCCTTGTTCAGGTCATGTTATGTGTGTACCTTCTGACCCTCTTGGGAGGCACAATTTCTGCGCAAACTCCCTGTTCAAGTTTTATCTGGCTGTTAGAATCGTTCTACCCCCTCCTACCCAGTGATACCTGAGCCTTATGAGTGGCAGTTGTGTTTTGTAGAGGTATTCATTAGTATTAAGATCCACAACTCTGCATTATGCTTGGTTGTATTTTTCTATTGTAGTCTCTATATGGTGCAAAAAGAAGTTTTATTGATGAGAGATGATGACTAGTAGACCTGTCTGTCAGTATATGAACAAATATTTGGAATGTAGTTAGTGATTGTGCTGGTTTAGTAAAATGGCTCCTGTAGGTTCTCCAAAATTCATGAGTTTACCCTCCCTGGATATTCATCTACATTTATGGTGCCAGGCATGATTTCCCTCTTGTTGATAGAGATTTAAATCGAATTACAGAGGTCTTGGTTGCTACCAAGGTTTAGGTGCAACTACTGTACCCTTAGGTTTTTCACAACTTGTTGTTCATTGTTTCAGATTATAGGTTTAAAAGCTGGGCAGGACT
>NC_022031.1:21236042-21245897 GCF_000317375.1 Microtus ochrogaster | reverse complement strand
AGTCAGGGTTCCTTGATTATTTTTGAGCCTGGAGAACAACCGCTTCCTCAGAAACCTCAGCTTTGTTACCTGTTAAACTATATTCATAGAAGAATTATTTGTAATAGCCAGAAACTGGAAATAATATAGATTCCCCTAAACTGAAGAATGGATAAAGAAAATGTGACACATTTACACATTGGAGTACTACTCAGCAGTAAAGAACAATGACATCTTAAAATTTGCATGCAAACGGATGGAACTAGAAAGAAATCGTCCTGAGTAATGTAACCCAGACCCAGAAAGATGAACATGGCATGTACTCCTTCATAAGTGGATACTAGCTTTAAAACAAAGGATATAGAGAAACTAAGGACCAGGTGAACCCTAAGAAAAACATACACAGATCCACCTGGAAAGGGGAAATAGAAAAGATCACCAGACAAAATTGGAAGCATGGAGGTGGGAGAGAAGGGTGGAGGGAAGGGGAAGAGAGAGGAAAAAGGGGAGAGGGAGGAGAACTTGAGGCAACAGGATAATCGAGATGGAGGAAGGACAGAGATGAGAGCAAGGAAAGAGATATTTTGATTGAGGGAGCCATTATGAGGCTAACAATAAATCTGGCACTAGACAAATTCCCAGGAATCCACAAGGTTGACCCATTATTTTCTCTTCTTATAACTATTTGAGAAGTCATTTTACTCTAATCAAGTGTCACCTGTGTTCACAAGTCAGGTGGCAATTTTATTCATACCTTATTGCAAATAGGCTCTGTGCATAGAAATCTCTGAGCCCAGTACTCAGCCTGTCACCTAGAAACACTTTCAGTCACTTACCAAGTTCTTTCTCTTCTACTCTGGCTACCACTTGGTAAATCTGCTCTGGAGGGCAGTGTCAGCAGTGGGTATCACAAAAATGCCAGTATCTGATCCAGGCCTCCTTATTCTTTCTCAGAGCTGTGCTCTGCTCTAAAGGTAGTGGGGCATAAGGTGTGGGGAAAATTAAAGAGACCAATGGAGACAACGGCAGGCAAGCTGAACATGGTGCACACTTGGAATGAAGAGGTAAGTAGGTAAGCACCCAACACATTAAGGATGCTCAGTTTTATCTAAGTGTCTCTAAGGTAGTTCTTAAGGGCATCAAGCAAATAAAAAAGCGTGACAACCACTGATGTGAAAAGTGAGCAGTTTTTCATAAGTACACACTGAAGCAGCTGAAAGGAGACAGAACGGGGTGAAAGCCCAACTGAGGTTACTCTCCACAGAAACAGGGAAAACCGTGTTCAGCACAAGTCACACTTTACCACTTGTCAGGGAGGTACCACATATGAAGAGACTCTTAAGACGGTTGTCATGTAGCTCCAATTTCTGTGTTAGCCAACCCATGCTTTTTAGCTCCTAAAAAGAACAAATTTAGCAGGTGTTTGATCCTGGAAGCAAGAAAGCAAATTAAAAATCCCAGCATCATTTTGGCTAACGCGTGTATTTCCTTGAAGTGCCTCAGCACTTTAGCATTCATCCGGAGTAAGAAATGTGTCCAGCACACAGATTGTTCCCCTCACGTGGATCTCTGTGTCACGCTTGGCACTCTCCATACTCCATCCAATCTAATTCGGAGTCATTAACATTTGTACTTAGCCACATGGATTCAAATGCCAAGTGTTCTGAACATTTGCAGGCAGATGTTGTCAGAGATGCTCTCTCTCTGTTTTCTTAGATAATTTGCATAGAATAGCCATTGCAACTGAACATGAGGTGTGTCAAGCAGATAGAGGCTTTTGTTTGCTCTTGAGTTCTGTGAATGTGCTTGGTTTACAGGAGCTTTCCCTTTTCTCCACTGGAATAACTATTGCTGTAAGAATGGTTGGGGTTTATAGCATTGGCTTCTTCAATCTGTAGAGAAGCTGATTTTAGTATGTGCAGAAGGTTTGCTCGTTTGAAACTCTAGGTGTAGACATTAATGGAAAGCTATCGTGCAGCCACCTTTTCATTGTGATCAGCTTCGTTCTTTTAACCAAGACTTGCTCCTCCAATAGGTATATTTTATTTACTGTCCCATGTCATTCCAAGGTCATGGTAGCTGCTGGATTAGGAAAATACCATTATCTCTAATAGTGATTTGTCTTACTTTTTATTATCATTGAAAGCAGAACAGAAAGAGGACTCATAAGAAAAATACCCAGTCTCCAACCAACCCAACTATGTTCATAATAGGATTTTCTTTTGAACCTTTGTTCTTGTTCAGATGTCAGAAGAATCATTTTCACCCACATGGCCTTAGAAAATAAGGGCCACTTCTCTGACCTGCATCACTGTTTTCAGCTTAACTCTGTCTCTTCTCTTGTTGTCATCACTCTTCTTTATTCAAGCTCTTGCCCTTGCTAATTTCATGCTCAAGTCTTAATAAGGAAAACAACAAACATTCCTAGTTCTTCAATAGCTTTTGTACGTGATTTTCCTGCTTTGTGCGTAATAAGAAAAGACCCCAGAGTTTACTCTTTCTCAAATGTTTGGTTTTAGAGACATCCTAACAATTAGCTGCTTGTAGGTGCAAATTTATTTATTGAACATTCATTCTTCCCCATTTCTGTTGATTTCTATGTCGGTGCCAACGTATCTTTGTTACTATAGAATTATGCATGCTTGAGACAGATGTCTTGATGCCTCCAGCTTTAGTATATTCATCTCAATATTACTTTGTCTTTTTGGAACTTTCTTGTTTCCATATGACTTACATTTTCTTTTTATTTCTTTAGAATATGCCCTTGATATTTTTATAGTAATTGCGTTGAAGATGAAAATTACTTTATCCAGGATGGACACTATGCATTAATTCTTCCAATTTGTGAACATCAGTTGCCTTTCCTTTGTAGTTTTTCTTTCTTCTTAGATTCCTTTATTAGTGTCGTTAAATGTTCCTTACAGAAATCTGTATACTAAATTTATTATTCATAGATGCTGTCTAGATTTACTTACTTATTCATTGAAGCTACTTGGCAAGCTCATAACTGGTATATAAAATGCTACTGAGTTTAGTAAATGGTGTCATAAAAGCTGGATATTCACACACAGAGGATTGAACCTAGGTCCCTTTCTCTCTTTCTAGACAAATGTTGACTCAAAATGATCCAACTTCTTTAAGGTAAGATCTAAAGCAATGAAACTTCTAGAAAAAAGGATAAAGCCAACACTTTGAGAGATTGGCATAGTGATTTTTTTTTTTTAGCTCAAACCATAGACAACTGTTGGAGGAGGCCGCTTGTTTGTTTCCCAGCTGCCCAAGACTTCAGAAATAATCACACAGAAAATATATTATTTGCAATACTCTTTGGCCAATAGCTTAAGCATATTTCTGGCTAACTCTTACATCTTAATTTAATACATTTTCTTTAATCTATGTATCGCCACGTAGCTGTAATTTACCAGGTAAACTCCTGGCATTTATCTCTGGCTAGGATACATGACTTCTCCCTGACTCTACCTTTTTTTTCCCAGCATTCAGTTTAGTTTTCTCTGCCTAGCTAAGTTCTGCCCTATCAACAGGCCAAGGAAGTTTCTTTATTCACCAATGGTATTCACAGCATACAGAGGGGAATCCCACATCAGATAACAAGAATTAAAATATACAAAAAGATTATGTGAACTAAGCAGCCTCTATACAGTGAAGGTGAAGAGTTATGAAGCTGCCTTTAGAGGTGAGAAAATACTTACAAAGTCTTCATTCCACAAAGTGTCACCATTCAGAATAAACAAATAATAAAAGCCTAACCATTAAATGTAAAATTGGTGAGTGACTGAAATAGACATTTCAAAAATTTTGAAGTGAAAGAGTATACAATATCACTAGCCATTGGGGAACTGTAAACTAAAAGCACAATACAAAATTAAATCCAAGCAGGACAATAGACAATTGCTTTCAAAAAGATTTTCAAAACTAACAACTGTTTGTGAGAATGCAGAGGGAAAATACTATAATATACTCAGTGAGAATGTAAATTAGTATAGCTACTATAGAAAATATGGAGCCTCCTTAGATAATAAAAAACATATGTGCATATGATCCACTTACCCTATTATTGTGTTTATATCTAAATCAAATGAAAAAACTCTTGATATTTTGAATGAAATTGGCCCCCATAATCTCATAGGGAGTGGCACTATTTAGTGCGGCTTTGTTGGAGTTGGTATGACCTTGCTGGAGGAAGTTATGACACTGTTGGGGTCAGCTTTGAGGTTTCCAATGCTTAGGACACTACACAGTATGTAAATTGACTTCCTGTTGCTTCTGAGCTAGGTTGTAGGACTCTCAGCTCCAGCACCACCACTGCCTGAAGGCCACCACGCTCCCCATACTGAAGATAATGGACTGAACCTTTGAAACGATAAGCAAACATCCTCAATTTAACATTCTTGTTCATAAGAAGTGCTCTGACCAAGATATCTCTTAACAGCAATAAAACCCCCGAAGACATAGCTCATCAAAGCTCATCACAGGTTCACCTGTGTTCAGAATAGCACTAGTCACAATAGGCAAAAAAATGGCATGAGTTTTCTTTTTTATTGAAAATAGATTCTTTTTTCATAAAATATATCCTAATTATAGTTTCCCTTCCATCTGCTCCTCCAAGTTCCTGTCTCTCCTTCCACCTGGATCCACTCTCCATCTGTCTCTCATTAGAAAGGAACAAGATGCTCAGAGATAACAACCAAACATGGCAACATAAAATATAATAAGATGAGACAAAATATTCACATCAAAGGTGGACATGATAACCAATAAATCTCATTTGTAGAATGATTAAATAATCTATAATATTCATTGATGGATGGATAGTGGAAATATTTCTATAGTGAGAACCATTTTTCAAATATCAAAAGAATGAATTCTGCTACGTGGGTAGAATTAGAGGGCACTAGGCTAAGTAAAATAATATAGCCACAGAAAAGAAAATATACTTTCTCACCCCTCCCCAAAATAGGAAAACAGAATATAAATTCCTGCAAAATAAGAAGGGAAAAGGATATTGGAGCTAGAGTGAGAAAGGAAGGCGAGTATCAAATGCCAGGTAGCAACAAGTTCCAGTGTATCATCGAGTGTGGGCTGATTACAGCCTACTCTAACCTAGCGTATACCATAGAAGACCTAGAAGGAAGGTAAAGATTGCAAACAATAAGGAAATGACTTAAATAGGGACATGAATGCAAGTTATTTTGTTTTTATTATTTTAATGTTCATCATGGTGTATAGAGGCAAGCAGACTAGTGCTTCGGTTCTTGCAAGATTTATCAAGTGTGAGGCGATATGAAAATTCTTGTTCACAGCAACTATTGTTCCAAATGTCCTGACATGTCAACTGTCATGACTTTTTACATTTGTCCTGTCAAATTCATCCTAAAAGTGCCACTCCTACCAGTTGTTGCTGTTCTTCCTGCCCCATTCTGAAGGCTCCCTTTGGTAGCAGTTTGCTCTCATCTTGCTTTGCATTGATTTCTCTATTTTTAATATCTTGTTTTTTATTTCCTCTCTAGTTTTTTTCTTTTAAAATAGGTTTATTTGCTTTTATTTTGTGTATTCCTGGGACTGAGCTTGGAGTTCTACAGTGTTGAGTTATTTCCTTTCCATTATTTTTGACATAGTAGCATATAGTATTGTTGGTAATGATTCATCTCCATTTTATTTTCACCACTAACTCTGGAGGCATTTAAATTCTTTCTTTTTCTTCATTGTGTCTTGAAATATGGCTATGTTTTTTTCTCCAACCTCTTCGCTATAAAATCCTTTGAGAAGTAAAGCATATACAGTTTGTTTCTCAGCAAATATGGTCTAACTATTCATTTGAGTCTTTTATTATTATAAATAGATTTAATATGGCTAAAAACTCTAGAACCTTACAATTATTTGCACAATTTTAATAAGTTCTAGATATGTTATCTTTTTCCTGGTGTGAATAGCATGTTCCTATTTTATGTTGTATTTGGTTATATCTGCTTTAGATATTTTTATCAGTCGTTATTGTACACTTTTCAGTGTTATAATGTAACATCTAAATATTCCCCATTGACAATTAGAATTTTTTTGATTATTTGTGTATTCTGAATATTGATACTTTGTTAGATGAAGAATTAGCAAATATTTTATTACTTCTGAAGGCTGTATCATCACTCTGTTTTCTACTGTCTTTCCTAGCCCCAGTTCTTTTTAGAAAATCTACTATTTCTATTGTATTCATTTTAAGCTATCAACTATCAAATATGGTCATTTTTTAACCATTACATTTACATACTTCACATATTCAGTAGGTTCTTTTAAATCATTGTCTAATTGTAGCTATGTTATCACTCTTTTCTCTTTAGTCCTTGATAATGTTTCTAACATTTATTGTGTCTGGACCTCCTATTTCTCCTTTATACACAAAGAATTGTTTTCTGTCTTAATATCTGACACTTGTGTATGTTACTTCTCGATGCACTGTTTAATAAACATTGAACTAATCATTTTAATATACATCACTACATAGGTGTTGGCTATATTCCCATATTCCCAATTAGGGAATTGTCTTTTATTGGGTTAAACTATACACTCATATTAACTAGAATTTGCATCTCTACATTATGACCCCACTAACACTATCAAGAAATACATTAAAGATGAATCCTTTTCAGTGAACATATACAGGTAAGTTGAATGATGGAAAGATGAAAAGCAATCAAGTTAACTGGGTTGTTTGAAAGAGTTCTGATATCTCATAAAGACTGAGAGCCTTAGAGAAGATGGAATTACATTCATAAAGATAGTTCAGAGCATTACATTTTCCTAATATGCTTGTCATTATCCTAAGCATTGTACGCATTCTTCACATTCTACCCTTTGAAGTGGGCGTGCTCTTATACCCATTTTTCTTATAAGGAAGTTGAGTTTCCATAAGGCTCAGGAAGTTATGCAAGTTTACACAGTCAATGCTAAGGCTGCAATTTTAACCTAAACATTCTGATTCCCAAGTGCAACTTGTGGTGATTCTGTTTTATTTCTTGTATTATAATTACACAAAGGAGAGTAGAAAAGCCAAAATTAGGAGAGGTACAAAAAGTTCAACCAAAACAAAGCAAACCGAACAAACAAACAAACAAACAAACAAAAAACCCCACAGACCTGGGAGTCAAGTGCCAGTTCCCCATGAGAAGCGCTGTGGTTGGTCATCAGGAACTTCTGTTTATACTGACCTCGTCATTTGTTTTCTTCTTCCCCAGGAGCCTAATTTTTCCATAAATGTTTCCCCCAGTCCATTAAAGGTGGCCCACAGATCTAAAAATCTTGCTCATAGGAAAGTGTTGGTTTTGGTGGGCTATAAGTTAAGTGGGATCTAATGATAAGAAACAGCATGGGAGAAAATTCACAGACTCTATAATACTGAGAGCACAAGAAAGATTTGTGCCTGATCAACAAACGCTGAAAATCATAGATTAAAAAATTATGAAAATAAATGAACACAAGAAACTTTGTGACTGCAGTTCAGACTGGCAATTCAAAGCAAAAGCAATTACTAACTTTTTAGTGATACTAACAGTTAATATACCAAAATGTTTTCTGTTGGAGCCAGCGTCAAAATCCCCATATATTTACACTTTACTAACTTCAGAATAGAACTGTAATGTAAGTAAATGTAAATGAAACTAAAAATTCTGTCTGCATTTGGCAGTTCAGTTGACTAAATTTATGTTAAGTATTTCTTGAGCTTTCCTAGATTATAATAACACCAACCAGAGGAGATTTGAAGCCTCTGTGAACAGACATCATAGTGATACTGGAGGCAGAAGTAGTCCAGTTCAAGCCCTTGTAGGGTCTAGGCAGGTGCTTACTGCTCTCAGGGTGCATAGCCGCAATCTATAATTAAAATATATGTTGAAATTGATTATAAATCTTTAAAGGCTGATTATAAACACATGACTTCTATTGTGACAAAACATGCAGAACATAATATTTTCCATCAAAATAATTTTAATGTACACTTTCATGATACTAAATTCATTAGCATGATTGTTTAAATTTTTTTTTTGTCTATAACTAGAAGTTTCCCATTATCACTAAAACATTGTACCAGTAGCTCTCCATTCCCTCCCCTACCATCCCTGATCACCACTATTCCAGTCTCCAAGGTTTTACTCCATTGGGACCTCACATAGCTAGAACCAAAGAACCATACAGTACGTGTCCTCCATTATGACATGGAGATGAGTACATCTATTTGATGAATCTTACATGGACAGCTTAGAACGGGAGACGTAAAACCCGTCTATTAGTCAGTCTTGCTGCTGTGATAATATGCACAAAAGAAAAACTCCTAGGAGGGAAATCTTTTTTCCATCTTATACTTTCAGGACGTGCATGCATGATGAAGGAGAGGGAATGAGAAAGGAAAAGAAAAGAAGAGGTATAGAGTTCAGCAGCAATAGAGCTAGAGAGATAGATAAAGAGAGGGAGAGAGAATGTGAGAGCACTAGGAAGGACATGGACAGTGTCTACCCTTCAAGAGTATATCTCCAGTTACATAGTCTCGGCATCTAGACCCTAATTTTCTCCACCTTCCAATAAGGTCATTAAATTTTGATTGCTAAAAGCTGCAGAGAAACCTTGTCATGAAAAATCCAAAACAAAACAAAAGATTAATCAGGGATATTAAGTCAGAATGTTGATGATCCAATTGCTTTCCACAAAAGCTCCACGTGAGAACACAACTTTGCAGATGAAGCCTTCACTCAATATATAAGTCTCTAGGGGTCAGGCCATATCCAAACCACAGCACCCAGAGATATGCTACGTTTACACTTGCTACATTTATATCCAATGTGTTTCTGTCACCTTCAACAGGCAAAGGACAATTTGTATCCTACTCTGCTTCACATATTAGAAAGGAATTTCGACAGTATCTCATTTGAAACAACCTGGCTTAAGTGACATTTGTCCTAGTGTTAATCAAGAAGACACACCCACCCCTTAGTGGAACAAATACAGTATTACTAACTTCATTCTATAGTTTGCCTAAGTGATGTTCGACCTAATATCCAATATATTCCTTGTGAAATAAATTTCCCTGTGAATTCATGAAGATGTATTGTTAGCAGAAAATGATGCACATTATGTAAAGGTCCCCCTCAATTTGTATATACTCAGAACCTCATTTTAATAAATTAGATAGTGAACTCCTTATTTTTCTTTACGTATGCATGTGCTTGACATATACATATCATATATAAAAATAAATATATGTATGTTTAAAGTACATATATATTTATGTAAGTGTGCCTACAAACATGCAATAGGCTTTCACTTTCTAAATCAATACTTAAAAATGTCAAAACTATTAAAGGAGACTAAAAAAGAAAACAAAAAGCTACTTTTAAAGTACCATAAAAACAAAACATTAAGACAAAACATTAAGTATACCTGTGATTACAGGAATTAGAAATAATTGTTATAATTGAGGTATTCCCAATTACTTCCTGTAGTAATAGGAGTGGCGGGGCTGTGTCTCCAGCACCCCGGCTGCACCTCGGCTGCCTGGCTAGCTTATGCCCCGAAATAATTACATGGACACTGTATTCTTTTAATCACTGCTTGGCCCATTTCTATGTAGCCTCTTCTAGGCTAACTCTCGCACCTGGACTAACCCATTTCTAATAATCTGCTGTAGCACAGCTAGGTGCGCTTACGGGGAAGATTCTAGCCTACGTCCATCCTGGGTCAGAGCTTCATCACGTGTGCCTCAGAGAGCAGAGCTCTCGCCTCTACCCGCAAGAGTGGAGCATTGTGTCTCTCTGAGGTGTCTGCCCCCGAGAGGAGAGCTGTCGAGTCTCTGAGCTCACTTCCTCTTCCTCCCAG
>NC_022031.1:21210912-21235942 GCF_000317375.1 Microtus ochrogaster | reverse complement strand
TTCTCCTTAACCATGATAAATATCTGGCAAAAGAAGCTTAAGGGAAAGATTATTATTTTTGGCTCCTACTTCAGAGCGTATCAGGAGGGAGAGTGAGAGAAGACAGAATAGTTAGAGAGGCTAGAGCAGCTTTGTTCCTTTCAATGCAAGCTTACAGCTTGTTCACATCTTGATCACACTGGAAGCAGAGAGCTAGGCTGCAGGTAAAGATTTATCATGGCATAAAAAATTTATTCTATCTATGGAATTACACTGTAATCAGATTGTGTGTAGTCTTATAGCCTCAGGGAATGCTTTATTTTAAAAGAATTTCTATATATTTCCAATGCTTGATTCGATATTTGACTGAGATTAATTCCAGAATTGAGACAGTTTCAAGTTTTAGAAATACAACATGATTTATTTTCCACAGACATTGTAAGAACCCCAATGGAACCAGTGACAGAACAAATACATGCAAACACGTTGGCATTTCAGTGCACGAAAATATTCTCAAGAGAGCCAAAAAGAACAATAGCTTCCTTCCAAGTCTGGCAGGGGGAGAGATATCAAAATTATATACTTTAGGGACTTTAGACACAGACGATGGTAATGGATTCAAGACATGTAATAGTGTTTATGTATAAAATGAAAAAATAATACCAGTGCATTTTTGCTCAGAAAATGTAAAAAAAATACAAGAAAGGAAAACCAAGCATACTCAAGAGAATACTTCTGTAGTTGTTTGAACATGGTTACTAGAGGCTCATATGTTTGAGTATTTTGTCCCCATTTCTTAAAACTGTTTGGAAAGGAATAGGAAATGTGGTCTTTTGGGGGTAGGTGTGGCCTTGTTAGAGGAAGTGTGTCACTGGGGGTAGTCTGTGAGGTTTGAAAAGCCCAATCCTAACCCATTGTTTATCTCTATTGCTTCATTTTGCCTGTAGATCAGGGTGTAAAGCTCCCAGTTACTGCACCAGTGCCATGTCAGTCTGCTTCCTAGCACAATATTCATGGACTAACCCTCTAAAACTACAAGCAAGTCCCTAATTAAATGCTTTATTTTTAGAGTTAAACTGATCTGTTCGCAGCAATAGATAAAGACTAAGACAGTCTTCTATTTGCTTCTTGTTTACCTCACAGAGTTAGTTTATACAAAAAGTCTTATTGTTATTGTATCCCATTACTTCATAAACTTCAATATTCTGACGGCAGCATTTGAAACAGACCCTTTAGAAAGACAATGAGAAGGAAGCTGAACCAGCGTAAGCACTCCCGAAAGCCAGTACAGGGTGGGTTGAAGGCTGCTGCTGTTAAGTATCTTGGAGGACACTTCAAATTCAAGGGATTTAAGTCTAGACCAATGTTGAACACGATAAGCCTTATTGTTGTAGTGTAGTGGTTTAGATGTACACAAAATTCTCCACTCCATCTGTTGCTATGTTTCCAGCTTTGTGGAATAGCGGGGTTGACACTGAGATCACAGCCCTCAGGTAGTGTACATTGCCTTTTCTGGCATCCACTGAACAAGAAAAGTTGATTTAGAATCCCCAAGATGCAGCATTTCTCTTTCCTTCTACAGTGTAATGTATTGCTAACTCAATAGATTACTATGTTAAGAAGGCTGCTGTGTGATCTTGGAAAGAAACACTGACTATTTACAGTGCACCAGAAACCTCGACATGCTTATCTTATTTAAGATGAGACAAGCTGGAGTGTAGAACAAAACAGTGCCCCAAAGTGATGCTGTCTTGTGAGAACTTCTCCAAAACTGTCTCTACCTGGGTTTTCAAAGGCGGAAGGAAAGGAAACCTGTTTACAAGCCAGGTCCTCTCCACAGTCTGGTAAATCTATATCTGACGACTTAGGCCATCAACCTGATCCGTTCTACTCTATCTTGGTATTTGACTGTAAGCATTAACAAAAGGAAGGCATAAAATATTTAAAGCCCATGAAGCATTCAGGACTGTCAAAACTGATCTATTTTGTAGCCATATACTAGGGCTTTTAAAAGAGATTTTCCTGTTTCTATCAAATATAGCTGCTATTCCTGCTGTCTTATACTTCATTTGGCTATATTGTAAATCTAACAAACGTTGAAATGCATTTGAAGTTATGTTTCTTTTTTTTCTTTTTTTTATAGCTTTTGGGTCCCATGTTCTTGACTGAGAAAGGTAGTTCAGTTTTAGGGGTGAAATGCTAAAAGGTCTTTTTTTTATGATTTAGAGGGAGAGGTACCACATGTTCTTCATTTTACCCTTTACTTCCTGATGAATTCCTCTTTCTGAGTTATCAGTAGTTGTTCTTATTGTAATACAGTCAGCCACATTAAACATATTACATTGGCAAGGGTCAAAAGGAGAGCCAACACATAAAATAAAGGCTTTCCAATGTTCATTGATATAAATTAATATCAGTTATGAAATGACTTTGACAGAATTTGTCTTAGAAAGAAACATATGCACAATATCAAAGACCACAGACTCAGTAATAAGTAAAATTTATGCTTTAATCTCAATGTATATTGGTGGGTTACTATTGATCATGAGTTTTATTTAATGATTATCACAGTTTTGAAGGTAAAATATTAAAATTTTATCATACTTTTAATAACTGAATACTTTCAGAATTTATCTTAATTGTTAACTTCTATAATGGAGAATGTTGAAGTATTGCAAATAACAATGTTAGGCTAAAACTTACTATCAAATTACAAATATTGTGCAATGTACCAAATTGTACTTTAAAAATTCCACTAAATCTGTGTTCACTGTCTTCATAAGTGTGATTAGCAAGATGGCTTTGTGTTATCAGTGGCGTTGCAATTTTCAGTCTCAACAAAGGTCTTCTTGTTGCTGTAGTAAGTGAGTGAGGTAACAAAAGTCCTGACTTTACTATTTGCTAGCTCCTACATCTTAAATTAACCCATTTCTGTGCTTATATATTTTACCACAAAGCTCATAGTTTGTTATCTCCCATCTTGGTTCTTGGGCAGCTACATGGTGTCTGTCTGACTCCCCCTTCTTTCTCTCTGCATTCAATTTCGTTTTCCCACCTACCTATATTCTGATCTGCCATAGACCAAAGCAGCTTCTTCTTTATAAACCAATGGTAATAAAACATATTCATAGCATTCAGAGGAGAATCCCACATACAAGAACCCAATGATGGCAATTCATTATCTTCTTTAGCATGTGGGTCCTGGGCATCAGATACAGATTTAGTAAGCATTTTGCTAACTGAGCCTTCCCCCGGCCCTCAGCATTGGTTTAGGAAAAAAATGAAATAAATTAACAAATTTGTTGTAGCCTTGAAATAGTCCAAAACTCATAATTAGGAATTTGGAAATGTATGAATCTTCATTTTGCGTTTTACTTTATGTAAGAAGTTTCTCTTGGTATAACAGGCTGATGATAAGGTGCTCTGAAGTTAAGTTTGGGCAAATCATGTAGCACTATCTTTTCTCATGAGTATTGAATCATACTAGGAATGGATTTGAAAACTGAGTACAAATCATTTTTGTATATGTTTACTTGTGTGTAATAAAGAATAATTCAAGATTGCCTAAAATACAAGTCAATAAACTATAAAACTAATAAATCTTTAAGTTTTAGTTGCCTATGATAACTAAAAACAGTTCAAATCATATACTTTTTCTTTTTAGAAACACTACTATAATTCAAGTAAAGACATTACAATTTCTTTTTTAAAAATTAAGTCTCTAAAACTTAATTTAAAAACATTTCAAAATTACTACTTTATATATCATGTAACATACATAAATACTTAATACTAGAGATATTGAGTATACTCAAAGTTATTTAGCTGATGAATTGTAAATAAACATCCATAAAATGCAGTACTGTAGGTTTTTTCCCATGACATAGACATCTTGAATGATATACTGAGTTAAGAAGGTAGTAAGTTTGAGAGAACTTCACAACTGTTGCTTGTACATTTTTATTATCAAATATAGGAAGGAATAAAACTAGTAAATTAAAGTAGAATTTATACCCACAATAATTAATGGTAACTTTCTGCAGTGTACATAATGTGTGTACCCTTTCTAACTGGAGGAGGAGCGGATCTGGGGGGGGGGGAGAAATATGTGGGTGGGTCCACAGAGGAGCAGAGGAGGGAAACCCACAGGTGCAATGTAATATATAAGTGAAGAATAAATTTCAAAAACATCTTGTATCATTTAAAGAAAAAATAAAGAAAAACCTAGAGAACATGGAAAACATTAGAACACAACTTCTGACATAGAAGGCCAAGTGTCATGATTAAAGAATAGAAGCAAAAATTAAGAAGTTATGCATTCTAGTTAGACTTCATGCAATCCAGAGATGGGTTAATGCAAGCAACAGTCATGCCTCTGCAAAAAGCAAAATGAATGACGAAAATGAAGTTGAGATATTCAGTTATAGTGAAATGCAAATTTGAGGCAACAGCAATATTGGGCACAAAGTTTTTTGTCCTACGACTTAAAATAAGTCAAGAAATTAGACATCAAAATACCAAATAATCAAATCCAAAAACGGGGTACAGATCTAAACAGAGAATTCTCAACAGAAGAATCGCAAATGGCCGAAAGACACTTAAGAAATTGCTTACCATCCTTAGCCATCAGGGAAATGCAAATCAAACGACTCTGAGATACCATCTTACACCTATCAGAATAGCTAAAATCAATAACACTGAGGATAGCTAATGCTGGAGAGGTTACAGAGTAAGAGACACTCCTTTATTGCTGGTAGGAGTGCAAACTTGTACAGCCACTTTGGAAATCAGTATGGCAGATTCTTAGACAATTGGGAATCAATCTACCTTAAGACCCAGCAATAACACTCATGGGCATATACCCAAAAGATGCACACTCATACCACAAGGCATAGCCAGAACCTGGAAACAACCTAGATGCCCCTCAACTGAAGAATGGATAAATAAAATGTGGTATATTTACACAACGAAATACTCCTCAATAATAAAAAATAATGACATCTCAAAATTTACATGAAAATGGCTGGAACTAGAATAAACCATCCTGAGTGAGGTAACCCAGACCCAGAAAGATGAACAGGGTATGAACTCACACATAATTGAATATTAGACATAAATCAGATGATAACCAGCCTATAATCCAGGACCCCAGAGAAGCTAGGTAACAAGGAAAACCCTAAGAGAGACATACATAGATCCTTCCAGAAAGGGGAATTAGAAAAGATCTCCTGAGGAAAATGGGAGTGGGGACAGAGAAGGGAGGGTGAAAGGGAAGGTGGATGCGAGAAAAAGGAGGAGGAGAACATGAGGGAATGGGATGGTTGAGATGGAGGAAGGACAGAGAGGGAGAACAAGGAAAGAGATGTCTTGATTGAGGGAACCATTATAGGTCTAGCAAGAAACCTGGTACTAAGGAAATTCTCAGGAATCCACAAGAATGACCTCATCTAAGACCCTAAGCAGTAGTTCAGAGTATGCCTGAATGACCTTCCCCTGTAATCAGATTGATGACTACCTTAATTATCATCAGAGAACCTTCATCCAACAACTTATGGAAGCAGATGCAGAGATCCACAACTAAACACTAAATCGAGCTTCTGGAGATCAGTCCAAGAGAAGGAGGAGCAAAGGGGTCATGATACCCACTGATGGTATCATTGTGATACCCACTGAAACAGCTGAACTGAGTTAATGAGAGTTCACGAACTCTAGACTGACAGTGGGTAAACTTGCATAGGACCTTCCTCGGTCCACTGTATGTGGGTGACAGTTGTGTGGGTTGGGCAGTCTGTGATCAGTGGGACCTGATTTATCCCTAGTGCTTGAACTGGCATTTTGGAACCCATCATTTTTGGAGGGATACCGTGCTCAGCTTAGATATGGGAGGAGGGCCCCCCTCCTGCCTCAAAGTGATGTGTCAGGCTTTGCTGACTCCACTTGAGAAGTTTTCCCCTCTCTGAGAAGTGGATAGTGGGCTGGGGTGGAGGAAACCTGGGGGAGGAGAAGGATGGGAGGGAGTGGAAACTGGGATTGGTATGTAAAATGAGAAAAGATTGTTTAAAAGATCAATTTAATTTTCAAAAAGAAGACTTATGTTTTGACCATGCTTTCATGGAGGGCCACACACTTAAGAGCATATTGATAGCACTGATTCTACTTAGTGAATTTAAAACTAAGAAAATAGGGCATCTAGTTGAGTGGGTAAGGAAGGAGAAGTTGAATCTGGGAGCAGTGGAAAGAGGGCTGAATATGATCAGATATACTGTATGGGACCCTCGAGGAATTCATAAAAATAAAAAATAAAATTCTGAGCGAATATGATCAAAGTATATCACCTTAATTAAAAGTATTATACAAAAAATTGATGTTTTATGAAGAACTGAAAGGCTTGTTCAGGTATTCTGGCAAACCCTATAGATGTTGCTTATGTGACTTGTCCAGTGTCTCATTGAGCTGTGGGGTTTCTTAGGATTTCTTCTGGGGTTAGCTTTCAGTTTTATCCACAGTAGTAACATTGGTTTAGGAGAAAGTAGATGAGTTAAATGTACATAGGCTTTGCAGCTGTTCTTAGCCTTAATACAACCATTCCCTACTGTAGTCTGTAGTGTTACTTCAGAATTTGTATATTTAGACAAGTTGGAAGGAACATGAGACCATATAGACTGATTTCTTTATAGGTATGAGACACTTATTTTGGTGGTCAGTACACACACACACAGACACACACACACACACAGAGAGAGACATACACACACAAACATGTTGGGGGGAAGAATCATGATGGATCTAATTTGATAAATAATTCTTATTGTCTTCAATAAAAAATTTTGGAGGTTTTGTTAATGGTTCCAGGCACTATCTTTTATAAATGTCACTTAAAAAATTGACTAGAATCTATCCCTGGTGCATGAGCTAGTTTCTTGGAGCTCATTCCCTATGGTGCAATGCCTTGATCAGCCTTAATGCAGTGGGGAGAGTCTTGGTCCTGCCTAATTTAATGTGCCATACTTTCCATGGGAGCCCTTACCCATGGATGGTATGAGTGGATGATGGGTGGGCTGAGGCAGGGTAGGATGGGGGCTGAGAAGAGGGGGGAGAACTGTAGATGGAATGTAAAATGAAATTAAGAAAATAAATTAAAATAAAATAAAAGTTCATAATGTTACCCTTCATTGTACTCATTGCCTCTTAAGTAATCTAGCTTAAAGTATTTGTTGTCTCAGTATATGTTAATACAAGTACTGAATCTTTCTATTTATCAGTATATCCTGAGTGCTTGGCATATAGTTAGGCTTAGTATTTGTTGTGTGAACAAACCGAGACCTTAAACTCATAAATAATTTGGAAAATGCACATAGGAAATTCACATTATTGGTTGAGAACTATAAAAGGAAAATACCATGACAGGAAAGAATATGAAACACATCTGCAAATAATTAAAAGAAAATTAATAGACTAACATAAAAGGCAATCTTTTTTAATTAGGCTATTCTGCTGTGGGAGGGGGGTACACAATTGGTGACTGAGTTAAAACTCCTGATAATGATTTGGTTCTGGAAGATTTAATCATAAATTAGATTGTTCACACACGAGCACACAGAGCTCTGTTGTCTGGTTCATGCTCTCTACAACCAAGAGTGTCAAATAGATATCAGACAATCCTCTAGCAGAGGTGGGTGACAGAACTGATCCGTTGGGTATGTTGGAGGGTAAGCATGTAAACAAGAAGTCTACGCCAAGTTAAAAAAAAAAATGTGTGATTTTCAGTAATTGAGACCACAAAGACTTCCATTTCTGATCTCTAGCTTGTATCTTCCCTTTTAAAAAGCATAATGCCATTTTTGCATTCTTTTAACCATTTAGTTTATTTGCCTAGTATAATGATTACTATCAAGGAATTCACAAGGCCAGCTGGCCTGAGTCTGAAAAAGCATGGGATAAAACCGGACTTGCTGAACATAGCGGACAATGAGGACTACTGAGAACTCAAGAACAATGGCAATGGGTTTTTGATCCTATTGCATGTGCTGGCTTTGGGGGGGCCTGGGCAGTTTGGATGCTCAACTTACTAAACCTGGATGGAGGTGGGTGGTCCTTGGACTTCCCACAGGTCAGGGAACCCTGATGGCTCTTCAAGCTGATGAGGGAGAGGGACTTGATCGGGGGAGGGGGAGGGAAATGGGAGGCGGTGGCAGGGAGGAGGCAGAAATCCTCAATAAATAAATAAATTAAAAATAAATAAATAAAAAAAAGAATTATTCACTAAATTAATGATTTAAGCTTACCACAGATTCAAATGCACACAGAGTTCTTATACTCTGAATGAGGCACATGTGAATATAATCAGCAATGATCTGTTTCTGCCATATATTTTAAATCATTTTATCTGACCATGGTCACTAGCATTTGCTTGGACTCTATTAATTTTTCATTCATGGAGGTCTATCTAAATCTTTTTCACATTAGTCAAATAATCTTATGGCTACAGCTATTTGAGACTCTAAACTAACTGTCCCACTATTGATTACCTATAGATTTGCTGTCACTTTTGTTTGTGTTCTGTCTATCAGTGGGTCATGAGGGTACTAAGTAGTGTATCATTCAGCTTTATCTTGTCTTCTAGTGCTTTATTTTAGTTCTACATGAAACAAAAATAATAGCATTATTATAGACGACTTTAAGTGCATCATTGGCTTCCTGTCTAAGCATCAGCATGCCTGACTATTGGAGTTAATTCTCTCTCTTCTTTAGCTGCTGCTTCAGAAAAAAAACTAATGTCATAAATCTCTGCCTGCCTACTGCATTCCTCCCTTCCAGTGCTATCTCTACAAGAACCTACTTACCAAACCTACAGAGTGAAAAATGTTACAGAGATCACATAGAACCATCATGTTAAGTGGACTAATATTCACATAAAAGGAAAGAGCCACTCTAAGATTATAAACATGTCTGCTTCACAGCCAATACTGCAGACTGATGTGCCATTGGGTGAGAGGCAAATCATCCAAATTTACAACAATGTCAATGAATAATGGCCTGTAGTAAAATAATGCCTGGCTCTGAATCATCCATTAATGTGAAGAACTGCAAGAAAGCATGCAGTGTTAGCCATCTTGATTTGGACAAATTTAGGCAGCTGAGGCAAACTTGTAAGAGTTTGCCTTAATAGAACAAAATTTATTTGTTGCCTGGAAAGTCTTTGGGATGTTCTTAAAACATGTGTGTATACATTTGACAGTCTAAGGCTGGAAAACACCCAGTTCCCTGGTTCACAGTGCCCCTTCTGAGAAGAAGGCCATTGCAGGATTAAGTCAGCAGAAGCTGCATGTCTCTAGCAGCAGACATGCAGATGAGGGGAAAGGTCAGTTTTCTGACTCAGTTACATGAGAAGAGGTAGTTTGTCAAACTCTACGACATTTGAGCCTCTGGATTCCAACTTAGGACTCATCTTCCTCAGGACTCTATCATGAAGCCACTTGATGTATCTTGAAAGTTTCAAATTCAAATTAGAGCTTCCCTTGCCATTTGGTCTATAAATTCAAACTGGTGTTGATATCCTTGGTGAACTGTGTTCTCAAAGTTGCTGGCACCTTGAGCTGCCATGGTTATCTGGACATATGAATTAATGACTGTGTTTATTGTTGGTAAAATCTGGCTCACCCCAGTGCTGTTGAAATTTCTGAAGGTTTTGCAAATAAAAATAATTCTAAGGCAGGTAATGTTAGTCTGAAAAGGACCACTACTCCATCCAAGAAAAGAATAATTTATACAATAAATACCTGTTTAAATGCTGTTTAGGTGCTGTTCTAAACTCTGTGGATGAAATGCTAAATAGTCATTATTCTTTTACAGTTTGTTTTAATGAAAGAAGAAGATACTCAATGAATACAAAATGTCAGTTTATGATAAGTGCAGTAAAGGGTTTCAATGAAGCAGAAAATTGAGTGATATGGTATCAGAAAGGTTGTTTCAGATATTGAAGTTAGTTTTTCAAATTTCTGGTAGAATTCTGTGTGGCAATCCATCTAGTCTAAAAGTTTTTTGTTGTTGTTGTTTAGTTTTGTTTTGCTTATTGTTTGTGTTTTGTGGGGTTTTGGGGGGTAGGATACTTAGAATTGCTCCTTCTATTCTACTAGAGTAATTGGTCTGTTTAAAATGTTTATTTCATCTTGGTTTAACTTTTTACATCATATGCATCTCAAGAAATCCATCCTAATTATTTTAGGTTTTTCAGTTTTTGGTGGAATGCATATTTTAATTTATGCCTGCACTATTCTCGAAATTTCATTGATGACTGGTGTAAAGTCTTTCATTCCATCTCTAATTTTATTAATTTGTGTCTTCTCTCTTTCTGAATTTTAGCTAATTTGGCTATGGGTTTTCTATTTTGTTGATTTCCTCAAAGAACAATCTCTTCAATTTATTGATACTTTGTACTGATTATTGTTGTGGTTTTGTTTTGCTGTTGTTGTTCTTAATGCTTCCAGGGTTCCCCAGTGGCCACACTATGCTTGGACTTAATAGGCCACATTTATTGTCCTTCTTGTCCTCAATTCTGGTCTCTTTGGACTTCCTATTATCCCACTGAAGCCTGCTTGAAGGAGCTTTTCCTTTTGGCCTATCTCCATACACTAGGGACTTCACCTCTGTGAGAGTGCAGGGTTCACCTAATACTTTCATTGATTCTTTGTATTTTTTTCTTTGTTTCTATTCTATTGAATTTGACCCTCAATTTGGTTATTATTTCCTGTTGTCTGCTCCTCCTGGGTGATCTGTTTCATTTTGTTCTAGAGATTTTAGGTGTTCTGTTAAGTTGCTAGTGTGAGATTTCTCTACTTTCTTTATGTAGACACTTAGTGCTATGAGTTTTCCTATTAGCATTGCTTTCATAGTGTCCCATAGACTTGGATACATTGTGCTTTTATTTTTGTTGAATTCTAGGAAGTCTTTACTTTCTTTTTTTATTTCTTCCTTGATCAAGGGGTAGTTCAGTTGAGCACTGTTCAATTTCCTTAAGTTTGTAGGCTTTCTGCAATTTGGGTTGTTGTTAAATTCTAACTTTAAAACATGGTGAGATATTAAGATACAGGGGGTTATTCCAAACTTTTTGTATCTGTAGAGGTTTGCTTTGTTACCAAGTATGGGATCAATTTTAGAGAAGGTTCCATGGGGTGCCGAGAAGAAGGTATAATCTTTTGTGTTTGGGTGGAATGTTCTGTTGATGTCTGTTAACTCCATTTGAATCATGACACCTGTTAGTTCTCTTATTTCTCTGTTAAGTTTCTGTCTGGTTGACATGTCCATTGTGGAGAGTGGTATGTTGAAATTTCCTACTATTAGTGTGTGGTATTTGATGTGTGATTTAAGTTTATTAATGTTTCTTTTACATATGTGGTGTTTTTGTATTTGCTACATAAATGTTCAAGATTGAGACTTCATCTTAATGGATTATTCCTGTGATGAGTATAAAGTATCCTTCTCCATCTCTTCTTCTTGATTTCAGTTTAAAGTCTATTGCATTAGATATTAGGATAGCTACACCAGCTTGATTATTAGGTACATTTGATTGGAAAATTTTTCCCAATCCTTTACTCTGCGTAATGCCTCTCTTTGGGGTTAAGGTGTGTTATTTTTTTATACAGCAGAAGGTGTCATCTGTGTCTTTGCCTCTTGGTTCAGTCCTTGCAGTTGCTTACTGTGTCTTTGGAAACTGTTCTTGGTCTGGTCTGTACTCTCTCTGTCTGTGTCTCTGGAGCTGCTGAGCTCTCTCTGGGCCTGCTCACTTGCTCCATTCTCTTGGTCTGCTCTTTTGGCTCACTCTCTTTAGTCTGTTCAGCCACAGCCTGTCCTTCAGAGTTCTTTTCTTGATCATCTCTGTGTTGTAGCCTGTTCTTCAGAATTCCTATGAAATTGCTGGTCATAAAAGGGATTTTGGCGCCAGAGTGAGACGAGTAACTTGCAGGGTTTGATCAATGGGGTGGAGATGTTGGAGCATCTAACATGCAGGAAGCTTGGCTGACTGGCTAGAGATTCTTGAGACATGATCTTGTATAGGTACATGGTCCGTTGTAAATGAAGGAAGCAGAGGTGCAGGAATGATGGTTGTTGGGTGATAAGAACCCTAGGAAATCCTAGTCTCATGCTTCTATTTTTCTGCATTATGTTAGAAGCAAGACTATCAACATAAAGTATGACAAAGAACTATTTAGAAAGAATGGAGATAGAAACATGATTAGCAGTTTCTGTGCAAAGTCAATCAGTACAGGGGTCAAGGCATACTACTTAGAACGCAGATGCTCTTCACTGGCATTAGCAATGCATAGCATGTGATTACTGGCTTCCTCTTTTTGCTAATTATTTGGTGACTGGTATTGAGAGTTTTACATTCATTTATAATTTCATATCTTAGAATGCCAGCACTTTAGGCAAAATTCCTGTGGTTCACTGATCCTACTGTTGGAATATTAATCCTCTGTCACATTATATTAAACATTTTTTTAAATACTCTTCTGCTTTCTCTCGTTGGGTACATTTATTATCTTTAAATGATCAGAAGTTACAAACTGGGACCATAGGACAGCGTGGTCCAGGGGTTATATTTTTGATTCTCACAACACTGAAAGAAATACTCAACAATCAAGAGGCTTTTAAATTGAAAATGTTAAGTGTCTAATCTGTAGTTTCAGAGGAATAGATGATTAAGTGAACCAGTTGGAAACCAAGTATCTGGCACTGAAGAGCAACTGGCTTCTTTACAGGCCACATGCCTCCATCTACTGGCTCTGCCAAACCTGATACATACCATCTTTGCTTCCTAGAATGAGTGTCTTGCTCCCATGGTACTGAGTACCCACAAATCTACTTTCTTCTTCCTAGCCATGTTTTCTCAACATCTCAAGCCTTATGCCACTTCTCATATTAACCTAGTTCTGAGCACCTTAAAGTGAGGCTTATCATTTAATTTTTTATTTATTTGCACATGTGAACACAAACACATACACAAACATACTCACACATACAGGCACACACAAACATGCAGAACCCATAAGAGAGCATCAATAAGATTCTCTGGAGGTGGACTTACATCTCACAGGTGTGAGCTACCTGATGTAGGTACTTGAAAAAAACTCTAGTCCTCTGGAAGAACAGTATATGCTCTTAACCACTCAGACATCACCATAGGCCTATGGCCAACATTTTAATTCATTTTTCTAATTCCACTAAGTTACTACTGTTTCTGTATTGAGAGAAACAACAAAAATATAAAGTGGATGAGCCAAATCTATTATGATTTAGTTGAAGACACTAGTAAACTTGGGATTTTAGGCACAGTACAGTGCTTTGTAACAATAAATACAGGTAATTACTAACGTGTTGAAAGTCAAGAGTTCAACCATTATGAAATGCACAGGAACTTAGCTTGTGTTAATAATTTGAGATATGCAAATTTTCCATTATACTCTACATTATATTACATCATGGGGTTTTCTGATTCCTGACACAGAAACCCAAAGGAATCCTAAAATGCACCAAGGGACTGTTAAATGCTGACTTGTTATAAAAACTTGTCACTTTGGATTTTGGTGTGTGGTATATAAAACCATGTCACAGCTTTAGAAATTAACCCAACTCTTACTGCTTTACTGGATCTCTGTCTCTGAAGCTTTTGCTTTGTCCCTAAGAACTCATATGCAAATTCCATTGACATGTACAATTTTATGTACATTTCTAATTAAAAATTGCACATATATCAGAATAGAAATAGGTTATGAGAAAAACTAATTATATAAAAATGTGAAGTTTAATTTTGAAGAACGAGTTAGTGGTTTCTTATTTTGAATACTATATGATAATATAAGATGTTAAAATAAGGACAATTTAGGTTACAGTATATGAGGACATAGTATATGTTGGTCCTGTCCACGGAATTCTTCATCAAATGTATTTATGGGACCAAATTAAGTTTATTAAACAGCAAATGGAAGTTGGTGCAATGTTTATAGTGTTATCAAATTAATACTTGGAAATTTGGTACATGCAGAAATCTCTGAAGATCATAGGGTAATGTAATTGCTGTTTGTAAAAAGAATTATTGATTATGACCATTATTATTATAATTATTATTATTGCTTATGTATGTGTACGCATGGTGTATGAATGGGCTCATATGCCACAGTGTATATGTGAAGGTTTGCATACAATGTTGTGGAGGTTTTTTTTGTCTTTCAATTTTTTGTGAGTTTTAGAATTGAACTTACATATTTAAATTTGTGTGGCAACTGCCTTTACCCTCTGAGGAAACTATTCGTCCCTGTAATTATTTTTGATAAGAGAATTTTCAATCACAAATCCAGTCAAGTTTATCTTTGGATTCAAATAGAAGCATGGTAGAAAAGAAGACATTAATTGTATTAGATACAAGAAGTCAACTTTAAAAAATGAGTGTGAATTTTTTATTTCTTTTAAGCTATATTTTAGTATCTTAGAAGTATAAAGATAGTCTTTATCCTAAGCACTAGATCCAATACAAGTGAACGTATCTATAATATTCAAATTATTCTAATATTTAAAAATCAATAGAGATGGGGTATAGTTTAGAGCTAGCAGATTAGGAGCTGAAGGTAGACCTTTTGCATTGAAAAATTGTCTTCTATGATAGAGCAAGAAGATCCTCATACGTAGATACTTTTAGAAAACAAAATTTTTGTCCATTGCCCAGTGAACCTTCCAGTTACACCAGACTTTGACAAGTATTTTAATAACAATGACATTTCAAATACATACATATATTATTTAGTTATTGCATCTTGATATAAATATAAGCTATAAATTATCTATGTCCCATAGTTTGTGTCTAAAATATCATTCAAAGATCTGTGTGCAAAACACTTGGTTTATAGTGAGGTACTGTAAGAGTGGACCAAAACTCCGGAACAGTAAGTCAAAAGGAACCCTTTTTCCTTATGTATTAAGTATTTGTTAATGTAATGGAGACATGACCAATACACAGTGAAATCATAGAGAAAATAAAAATTTGACTTTTTTTTCTGAATTTACTATCCTTATTATGTTGTAAAAAAATCACTATTTTAATGTACTTTAGCATCACAAGGCCTTGTTTCCTATGCTGTTATGCTCATGACAGTCTGTTTGTATGGACAGTTTTTCAAATGAACTGAATGGGTTGTTTAATAGCATCTAAAGCCCTAAATCGATGTCAACGTTTTTGGATTACTGTTGTATACATTGTAAATATTATACCATTATCAGATTTATATATAATTATATATTGGAAATGTATAATTACTGGTAATTTGCCTCTTTAAATTGATATGATTTGACTTAATTACCCTGGTTACATATATGCATGAGTATCAGAAGAAAAATAGTTAAATAAGGCAAGAATTTTCACAGAACCAAAGAGTAAACAAACTTTTGAAAAGAGAATATGTTTGGGGGCTAATTACAGCCCTGGCTATAAATACCAATTGCAATTTTAAGACCTCTTCTCTATGCATACTTTTAATGCATCTAGACATGTTTCAGTGCGTCTCTTGAGTTCTATGAACAGGGAATTCAAAATTCAGAACTCCTTCATTCAGCAGCACAGTCAGTATCTCAGTCATTCAGTAGTCAACAATGCCAGAGAGTCAACAATGAAGCATTCCATAGAAGTCTTGAGTCTGGCTCTTGATTCGACTAACACTAACTCCAAAATAGTAAATACCCTCATTTTCAAAGGTTAAGTGCATCATTCATATATCTGTCTAAATTTCACAGATGACTTCCCAATGAACTTTAACTCAAAGGTAACTCCCAACAAGGGCTTTGAGACTACAAACGACTTGATTCCTTCTTCCATCCCACCCTCCCTTTGCTCTCCTATTCTAAAGAGCAACAGCCGCAGGAAAGCTATGTTCCTCCTAAATGTCACCTAGCATTCTGGCCCCATTGTTCTTACTAACTTCTATTTGGAAAGCCGCCCCTACTTTCACATCCTACACTTGACCCAAATCAGTTTCCACATTCAGTTTCATTCATATTATTTCTATGTATTTCTGGGCATATTGGTTACAATAAAAAGGTAGTATACTCTTAGGAAAGAAGTTCGAGAAATTCACACCAAATGCCTTTTAATCAATGAAACCACCCTTATGATAAAAGAAAGCCAAAGCCAGCCTCATCTCCTATAACAAATTTAGATCATTGTGAAATGATTTAGTGTTTCTCTTTGACCAGTGTACTATAGATGCAACAAGTTCTTGATTCAAAATATGATTGTCTTGATTGCAAATTTATTTTTAGTCTTTATAGAAGCTGAAAAAGCTTTGCTGTTATTTTTATAGTTTTGAACTTATAGCACTTGAAAGTAAGATAATTTGGTAACTTTAGGTCTCACTCAAAAATCTTCTGACTTGTCCTCTTCTGCAGGCAACTTTATTTATACTAAAAAAATCACTGTTATGTTTAATAAATGTCTTTTTCATTTAAAGGGTGTCTATGTAACTTTAAGATGGGCCATTTCTTTGACTTCTATATTTATTTACCATCTTATACTTTGCCTAAGTGAAGTTGATAGAGGACATATAACAACTGACTTTGGGATTTGAAGTTGAAAGTGTCTTTGTCTCAGTAAGACTCTGTTTTTCTTACCTAAATACCAAGGGATTTAATCCATGTAAGGGATGATGAGCACATCTCTGGAGACAATAGCTTTTTAGAAGAAGAGGGTGTGCTGTATTGAGAACCATCTTGAGGTTGCATATGAACTTTCAAGGGGAAAAGAAAGGCTTTGCCCTCAGGTCTGCTAAGACTATGATTCAACAATGGCAACAGGTACGCTGTGACATTTCTTGTACCAGACTGCAGAGATTAAATCTTCACTGATTGCACACAGTTCCTCACTCCAAGCTCAGTAATGTATGAAGTTTCTGCTTTGAGGTTATTTAATTTCAGTAGCTTTATCATACCTGTGTGTCTGCCATGCCCCATTTCCAATGGCTTTCAGAGTTTTATTTTGATTGTCACTCTTATGTTCCTGCATAAACTCTCAGAAAGTCATAGGTACCAACAGAATGGACTTTTCAGTCTATAGCTTATTTCTTCCCTCATTGCTAGCTTTTTAAAATTGCATCAACTCATTCTAAATAAAATGGTCCTTGTGTCGGCACCTAGTAAAGAATTATTAGATTTCTCTGTTATTCCTAAGAGTGAAAGTTATTCTCATCTAGAACAATAGTCTATTAGTTTTCCAGCTCATGTCCTGAATACCTCAAATTTCAACAACCTCTCTACACACTTCACCTTATTGAGCATGGATCATGAGCCAGGTTATTTTGTAAGTTAAGCTAATGATCCCTTCCGAGACTTCCCATATCTGAAATGAAAACCCTTCCTAACCCAAACTAATAGCTGGAGCTTAGTGTTGTGCCTATGATTTTTGTTAACTCAGCAAATTCCACCGGCATCTGTTTTAATCTTGAATAATAATAGTAATAGTAGAAGACAGGTACTGAGCAAAAATTTTTCATACTATACCTCATTTGTTAAAATAGTTCACAGCTGATTTTTATTATGGTTTTAGAATACCAAAAGCTTGGGAAATTTGAATAAAGTCCCTGGTCTCCTACTAGGTAAGCAGTAGACTTGAGTATGACCCTAGTGGTCCCACTTGAACCTGTGTTATCCACTTTGTACTCAACTCACCAGCTTGCTTTCTTCTGTCAGACTGGCCATAGATGAGACAGAGACACAAAAATGATGTTTCTACTTTCCTATTTTTCTACTACAATTGCCTTTCTTATATTCAAGGAGATTAATTTAAGGTATATGTCTAAAACTACAGGGACCACAGTTCTTACCATGTTTTTTTCTAACTGTAGCTATTGCCAACTCAACATACGATATTAATCACTCCTTCTGTTTAGGACTCAAAAGAGCACTTTGTGGCTTCTTATTTTCCTATCCAAAGCATCGTGATCACTAATTTGTACTTTATGGCTATTGTTAAGTAACAAAAAGGCGTTATGTAAAGGAAGCAGTGTGCTATCATGATAGTGGGTCTGTTAACTAAATGGCTTCCCAGTGATCAGTGGGCGGGGGCAGCATACAGCATGAACACACTGGACAAAGTTTAATCATGTCCTAATTGGGACAGAGTGGAGCTTACAAAATTTCACTATGCTACTCAAAAGGGACACAATTTAAAACTGTGTAGAAGGACTTTCTTTGCCCTGAAAAAAAAATGTGATGAAACAGGTTTAGTCTGTCTATAATTTAGAGACTAGCAGATCAAATAAACTTTGATAAAATATTTACAAAAATTGCATAATCAAAGTTTTGACAAGCTCCACCAAAGAAGTCTACAATATACCACAAAAGCAAATGAGGGGTATTCTCACCAATTCTGGAAGATAAGAAAAAGGTTGTTTTGCTCATCAACACAATTGAGTAGCTCAGCATTTTTTTTTTTTTTTGGCAGTTACCATGATCAAGTCCCCTCCCTTCCCCCACCAGTGTACTGTGGCTGAGAAAAGTACCCTCTCATAGGGAATGGACCCCAAGAGGTCAGTTCATGCCCTGGAGATAAACCCTAGTCCCACTGTCAGCGTCCCACGGACTACCCAAGCCTCAGAACTGTCACCATCTTCAGAGGGCCTAGTTCCATCCTATGCAGGTTTCCCAGCTATCAGTCGCTCAGCCTTTTTTATCTAACTTGTATATAACTTCCTCTCTAGGTTCAACAGCAACAATTCCTTTAAAATATAATCGTTGAGGAACCCAGGTCTTGGGATGCTAACAACTCCAATTCATAGCAATGTCTTCTTCACTAGTAAAGGCTTTACTGAGTTAATTTATTAACATATTTCATGCTACCATTACCTTATGAGACTTGTGCTTTGCTGAAATACTGAGCAATCTTGTTTTATTGATTGAGTACCTACTGACGGTAGCAATATGGGCCCATGTATTATTCCGGTGCACTGTAGCTTTAATAGCTTGAAGGTAATATAGAAAGTAATTTACTGTCATCTATAGATGACAGTTCAAGTGCTGTGGTAGGTAGAGCTGCCAATTTGGAAACTCAAGTTTGCATACAGATGAGCTATCCAGTCTTTTTAGAATTAACTCGATGCAACAAAAGAATAAAAAAAGCAAGATTCAGAGAGGCACACCAGATCTAATACCATGCCCAATACTGGAAGATGGAAACCATGCTACAGAAATTGGAGGTGGGTATATTGTCCTTTATCCGGAGCGTTTTAGCAAGTTCACTGATAGTTGGGAAATGAGTTGGTGTAATTTATTATCTAATTAAACTCTGCATCTTCTCATTAAAGCATTGTTGAATTCAACATATAAACTGAAGGTAGAGAAGAGGTGAGATAAAATATACATTATCCCACAATATTGCTTTACTCCCTGAATAAGAACACTAAAAAATTTATGAACTGAATCATTCAATAGTTTGATTAATCTTTCTTTAAATCAAACAGAAAAGCTACTGTCACACTCACATGAAATCCACTTTATATTCATTGTTTTCTTTGGCCTATGTGCCTTTAAAATGGTTTAAATTCCATAGCTATGAGCGGCTCTTGTTGATTTATTTTTTACGGCTAGATAGTATTGATGGGATTACATTAAATGAATAAATCAAATGGTGAGAACATGGCACAATTGGGTTGTTATCAATGCCTTTGTTTACTGGAAAGCTCAGCCACTCAGTGAACACTCATACCTCTATCCTGTGCTCATCCTTCTTCCACATAGACATCTAGAATATTTGGTGAAAAGAATACTATAAAATGTGTGTGATGGGATTTTAGCTATATTAACCTCTAAAACTTGAAAGCATTGTCAATGGTGGAACACAGACGCTTCACAACAAGCATAGGAATAGTTCACACCACCTACAACAGAGTGGATGGTGAAAGAAGGCTGGGTAAGAGATAGGATTGCAACCTAGCAACATATATAACCTTCTATTTCTTCTAACAAATCATCTGTACCAAATGGCAATGTATTAACATCTGTGCCACCTTGGTGATAATTATACAGACTTCCCTTCTCCTCGACATATCACATCACACTTGAAATGTCTCATAAGCTATATTGGAAGTTATCGGGTGCTGTTTTTAAAGGGAAAATCTTGTATGTGCTACAAAAAATACTCTATGTATCCAAACAGAACTTCTTCTACAAGAGAAGCCTAAACGTATGCTTTAAAAAAAACCCTTAAAGATGTATACATCTCTTGTAGAAGAAGTTCTGTTTGGTTTTTAAAAATCAGCTTTGAAAAGAAGAAAAAGCAATTCTCCATAGAGCAGCAGATTCCCACGTAAACAGTGCTTTCTACCCAACTCACTGAAGTCAGTGGTGAAGAATATTTGTTCAGGTAGGTGACCCATGTGAAACAGGACAGGCCAACCCGGTCTGCATCCAGGTGTTTTACCAACTCAGACGGATAAAGAATTCAACCCTTGGGTGAGAAGGAAAGTACGGGTTTTTTTAAATTTCATATTAGAACGGAAGTGAGGATAAGCCACACAGAAAACCAGAGCTGAAGATGCAGGCACTGTTGTGTTCTCAGACTTTGGGAAGTCAGAGAGGAATCAACACAGCTGGGTGGGAGTAATGGGCAAGATACTCAGTCTTCTTTATGTCAAAAGTGAGAGTAGCATTATCATAGTGACAGTTGTAAGAGCATTCAGTGAAGTAGCATAAGGAAGTGTTTGGCATATCAGTGAAAGTCTGTTAGCTCGGTATTCAATCATTCATAACCTTGAGTATTCCCCCATCGTGCCCTGAACACTGATCACATGTGCAGAAAGACACTTAAGGACCAGAGCACAATACAATCACTGCAGGGGAAGCAGTCTCCACACAACTGTAGTAGCCACCTGCTTCTGCTGTTGCTTCAGGAAGCTGTCGTCTGCTTTGACACATTTATGCCAGTATACGTTTGCCATGGAGGGGTCTGACAGCAAATGAGCGTGCACAAGTGCAGTCTCTGGCTGGCTGCTACTTCCTGCTCTCTGCTGCTCTCCGATGCTCCCTTTATTCAGATTAAATACCTCATAATCATTTCAAAACGGAGCCTTCTGTTGCTCATCCTCCCGCTGTCAGCGCAGCTAACTAGCTCTTGGCAGGCCTGAGCTTCAGCAGGGCTCGGGAGGATGACTTGTAATCTGTACTGAAATATAGCAAGTTGCTTCAGAGCAATATGACCAAGACTCTATTGTTTGGCCTTTGTCAGTTTCTACACCATCTATGTTTTCATTTATTTGTCAGTAATATAAAACCTGATTCCTTGCACATTCCTAAGTTAGAGCCATCATCATTTTTATCCTGAACAAAGGAGAGCTATAAAAACCCAAAGAAAAACATAAAAAGGAAAATGGGATCTTATTGAAGCAAAAAGCCCAATAAAATCTGAAAAGGGCTTCTCTGTGGAAGACCTAAACCATAAAATTGATTCTTACTGCTACGTTACCTTTAAAGGGGTTGAAATGAGTGACTTTCAGAGAGTCTTTCCTATTCCTCTTCCCCAACAACACAAAGTTGCTTCTTCTGCAATTGCTGCTTCAAATCCTCAGGGATTTTGAACTTCAGATGTCCCTCTGACTATTTCTCTAGCTAACAATCTGCATATACATGATTTGTAATCTTTACACATTCACATTCTTCCATAAGAAGGAACTCAATCTTTGCATTCCTCTTGAGCTAGCCATACCCTGTTATCACTCTCTTCCTGTTAGGCACAGTTCAGCAAATAAAAATACAGGATATTCAGCTAAATTCATATTTCAAATGTAGTGTAGGAGGGTCTTCTGTATTTGTATTGTTTTCATTGGTTATTAAAGAAAACTGCCTTGGTCTTTTGATAAGGTAGCAGCTTAGGTAGGCAGAGTAGACAGAACAGAATTCTGGGAAGAAGGACAGTGTGACAGATGCCATGAATCTCCCGCCTGAAATGGACATATGTTAGAATCTTGCCGGTAAGCCACAGTCACGTGGTGATATGCAGATTTAATAGAAATGGGTTAATCAAGATTTGAGAGTTAGCCAATAAGAGACTAGAGCTAATGGGCCAGGCAGTAATTTAATTAATACAATTTCCTTGTGGTTATTTCGGGGGTTAAGCTAGCTGGGCGGTGGGATGTGGCCCGCTCCTCCATTCTATACAAATGAACAAGCTATTTTATTTTAAGTATATTATACATGCTCAAGTGTCCCCCAAAGGCCATGTGTTAAAGTTTAATTGTACTTTGTGGTAACTTGGGAGATGGTGGAACTTTTAGGATACAGGAGGTCTTTAGGTCATTAGGGTGTGTGTTTGAAGAGGATTGTGAGTTTCATCTTTTTCTTGTTTTCTCTTTTCCTTCCTTTCTACCAGGAAGTGAATGTTTTCTTTGCTCCATTGTGCACTCTTTACCATAATATGCTTCATTCTAACTAGTTTCAAAGTATCAAGTTTAACTATGAACATAAAGTTTCTAGATTATTTTATCAGTTGGTTCATCTCATGGATTCATTAGAGTAACAGAAGATGTCACATCATGCAATATCTGAGATGTATTTTTACAAAAAAAATGTACTCCTTAGGTATTGAAAGTACAGGCTTAATGGGTGATGTATTTTATCTGACAACTCTTCGTCTTTCTTAAAATTACTGTCTTCATCATTTACTTGTACCTAACATCTGACTACTGTTGTGCCATTTCTCACGTAAACAATTAAAGTGTTTCCAGGATTCTTCTCAGGAGGAAGCAGGGCAGAGATATCTTCATTGCTGCATTAAAAATATGAACCACCAGCAGATCTACAAACAAATATAAAAGCGAAATTCTCCTGGCAGACATCGACGAGTTATAAGCACAAAGAAATCTTAAGGCAGACCAGCTGATATAAAAAAGACAGACCAATTCCTGTGGCTGATTTCAGGTTGCTCACGAGACAATCTTCATAATATTTGGTTATAAATCCTTTCTCTAGGCAGAATTCATTAAGGAAGTAGAGTTCACTGGAGAGGTATAAATGCCTCAGAAGCTGGTAGCTAGAAAAAGTAAGATATCCACTACCAAAAGGGAAATGATATGACATCATTGAAACCATAGAGAAAGCAATATGTATGAAAAAATTTATAGTATGATACGAAGATACATATTGACTCAAGATGGAACATGACATGTTAAGGATGTCTATTGAAATCCTATAGCAATGAGCATGAAATAATGAATCATAGCTTGAATGGCAAACATTTCATGTTCGAACATATTTTCATTAGGCCCAGATAAAGAACGCTATAGCATGGAGAAATGAGGGAAAAGGAACAAAGAACCTAAAGGATCAGAGAGGAGAGGACGACTTAGTTACTATTCCTGATTCTGGGAATTAGGTTAAAACAGAAAAAAGTCTCAAAGTGCTCACAGTGCAAAGGTGTAGCTCACCATGACAGGGGTGACTTGAAACAGCTGGACACGCTGTGTTCCAACTGGGAAGAAAACAGCAATGGATGCCAGTGCTTGGCATGCCTTCTGCTTTTACTCGGTTCAGGAACCCTGTCCATATAATGGTGCCACCCACAATTAAGTCTAATCTTCCTACATCATCACAGGTTTGTTGGGAATCTTGTTTCCTGAGTGATTCCAGGTTCTGTCAAGGTGATGATCAATAGTAATCATCACATAATATGTATCTCAGTAGAACATTTTGTGATAAACTACTTTGCTTTAAACAATGAATGGGAATAGCAGTAATTCCTGGTTACAGCTGTCATCCCTCTTCTGGCCTCTTTGAGTCTTCAGCCTTGCTTGGCTCTGCCTTGTGCTCATTGTGTTTGTGTTGTTTCTTTGTACAGAAGTACAACTTACGTGCCAGGTATTTCACCCATTTAAAGGTACCAACTAATCCAGTACATTTTAGGATATGTGGGGAATTTTGAACCATTGTCATCACCTTCTTTTAGAATATTTCATTTTCCTTAAAGAAGCGTGCACCAGTGAGGCATTTTTATTTAATTTCGTTTCTTAAAATCCACTCCTAACTCATGGAATCCAGTGATCTAGAATCACATAGGATACAAAAGCTCCAGCTTATTCAAATGCTTCTAAAGGATTATGTACATCAAGTTACATGCACTAAATAGAAAGAATAAAAGCTGCTGAGCACTGGCACTTGGCAAGGCAAGTGTATAACTAGTTCTGATAGGTGTTTTTAAGGACTCTACCATTTGAAAACTACCCCAGTAATCATGCTGTACTCTCATCCAACCTGGTTCACCTGCCTCTTCAATAGATCTTGGAAGTTTATTAGGATTTTATTATGCAGAGCTAGGAATAAGTCCATTGAAATTAATGGTATACCTGGACTTCTGCTGACCTCAGAGGACATGCTTGCTGTGGATTCCAGAACACATGTTTTCAGTGGACTTCCTCTTGTATTGTAAGAACCCATCACAGACACAGGTGATTCAAGATGGCAAATACTTCCTAAAGATTACACATACATTTTTGTTTATTTTGAGATTGTATTCATTTATATTTCTATCTTCCCCTTATTCCCTCTGAACCCTCCTATGTACCCCTCATACTCTTCTTTAAATCCATTGCCCACATAATCTAATTAATAAAAAGCAGAGAGAGTGATGGGTTAAAACAAAAGTACACCAATATGTGGAGCAAACTAGCTTTCTGCTCCTGTAAACTCAGGAAAATTTCTACAAATTCGGGAGCTCAGTGTCCCTCTTGGAAACAACATTCTTCCGGAGGTGGTATTGAGAACAAAGTGAACAAACTGTGTGAATTATCTGAAAAATTGCACATAGTAAGTACTCAATATGTATCAATTCTTCTTTCTAATGCTCTAACATTTAATTAACTTTTGATAATTTTTACAATGAATTTTGATCATATTCACCTCTATTCTTTTGCCATGTCAGTTCATACTTCATAGGAAGGAATTTAATGTTAGAGTTGTGTGAGGAACAATTTGGAGCAATCTGTTGCTCTGTTCCATCATAGAGTAAGAAAGATTAAGTTTTGCAGCC
>NC_022031.1:21198967-21210494 GCF_000317375.1 Microtus ochrogaster | reverse complement strand
ATTGTTCATTATACGCAAATTGAATTCAGAAAAGTTGAGTCTGCTTAGTTTTTAAACTATTACCATAGGATCAATATGCACAGGCGAGCGTTGTTCGCTGTTCAGGAATATCACTAGCACACATGTGCAGTCTCCTTACTAGTGCCCGTTTCTATCGTAATTCACAGCACTGTGCTCTTCACACACGCAGCCTCTGTGGGGGATTTGTTATCATTTTCTGTCTTTTTGTCCCTGTCTTTTGTCACACAAATAATATGCTGCTTTACTTTGACAATGTAAAAGGGTTACAGAAAATTTAAAGCGCATTGCTACACTTAGACGGGGGAATGAGTGGCAAGGGAGAGCGCTGTGACTTCGAGATAGAAGGAGATGTGTTTTGACTACAGATGCAGATGCAGCTTTGATGAAGAAAACACAGGGAAGGCACAGGAGCACTCAGGGGAACCTCAGGGGTCTCCAGAGAAGAGGAAAATGTCAATGTAGGACAATGTTCCCTCTGTAGGAAGAGAGGGAAATAGAGGAAGCAGGAGGAGACACATTAGTCAGAAAGGGGAGCAGCCGTGGTGCTAAGCAGGTGAGGGTATGGTGACCTTTCCATGACTGAGTAAGGACGAGTATCGTCTTAAATTGTCATGTTTACCTATATTCACACATTTGTGCAGGTCTGTGCAAGCACACACAAGCCTCTGTCTTATAGCATTTTTTTCCTAAGGACAGAAACATATTTTTCCCCCACAGGGAGTGAGAAATGGTAACCTGGTGAATAGGATGAATGGGCAGTTGTGGACATTCATTGTGGACTCACAATGGCATTGTGAGTTGGGACCAACTCACAGAGGTTACTTGTTTATTGATTCAGGATTCTCAAAAGCTCCTGGTGCATGCTCTTTGGCTATACAAAGCCCAAGAAACCATTCCCTCACAAGGGGAATTCTTATGGATCGCTCTTGTATGACTCTCTTCTTTATACATGCTCATATTATGTCTCCTTGATTGACAGATATAGGATTTCTAGATGAGAGTGCTTGCTTTATTATATGAAGGGAGCTTCGGGGAGGCATGTATTTCAGAACCTAAAATGTAACATAGAGAAAAAATCGGAAAAGAGAAACTAGCAAGAAATGAAGGCTATTGTTGTGACTCCCACTGAAATCACATCAGCAAGCAATTGTGCTTGTGGACACAGCCCAGAGATTGAGAAAAAAAGATGACATCCTAGGATTATGGCTGAGGATATATACATATACATATATATATATATATATGTATATGTATATATATATATCCTGCAATGTGTACATATATAAAGGCCCTAATGGAGGCAAATATTCCCCTCCCGACAAAAAAAGTCCTAAAAATCCCAAGCAGTATCTTCTCACAGAACCAACAAAATATGGAAATTGACAGATATGGTGAAAAGGGGTGTCCTGTGTTTTGTTGCTGTGTGTTCTATAATAAGGGAACAGAGAGAAAGAGGGAAATAACCAAGTTTTGTGAGCAGCCTGTCTGATACTGCAGATATTCAGGAGGCTTAAAACAAAAGTTATTCCTTAGGGGAAAAAAACAGAGAATTTGAAAAGCAGCTCAAAAATAGTAAATTTGGGGAAAGCAAAAAACCCCATGTGACAAGTTCCCACGGCAAGATCAAAGTAAGAAATTGATGCTAAGAGAAGAAACAGATCAAACACAAGATTTGAAAGCATCTTGACATGTAGAAAAAAGAAATGTCCATGTTTCACTCATTCACGTAGGTAAATTAATGGTGCAGAGATTACTAGATCAGATTCTGGAAAGGATTAGAATATCAAAGCCTGCTGGTATGCATAAGCAGTGTAGATAACCATGTGAACCAAATACATGAAGGTCTTAAAAATGTTGATGTTTTGGTTTGTGTTTTTGTATCACTACTAGCCCTGCCATGAGGAGATGCATAATCTGCCAGGAAGTTTTTGACAGATTGTCTCCCGTGTGATATTTCCTTAGAATGGACAGCCACCTAAGTGGTGGTTAAGTTTACATGATTTCCCACTTTAATAAGACCTATTTTATTCAAATGAGCCTTTGTGCCATCTCTAAGTATCTTCATGCCTAATGTAATATAGTGGCGTGTGTGTGTGTGTGTGTGTGTGTGTGTGTGTGTGTGTGTGTGTGTGTGTGGATGCTACATGGAACTCTTCAGGGAATAGTGATAGGAAAACTCATGCATGTACAGTACTGATCAAATCACTTCTAAATTTTTTTAATCTGTTCATTAACTCCATTGAGCCCAGAATATTTAGATACAGTGGGCACTCAACCCTCTGTCTCTGACTTTTTCTTGTCTAGCTTTCTAATTTATGTTTTAAGACATCTTTCATGTGCAGCTTTGATTGAGAAGTCTTCAACTTTTTCAGATACCCATCTAGTACGGAAATAAACTCTCTAGTTCATTTAACTTCCCTATCACACACTGACTATTTCTGTGAGACTAACTAGATATGTAACTTACTTGGTGGTTGGAGCTAGATTATACTTATATTTATACCTCATAGACTGGAATGGAGAAAGTTACAAGGCATCATTGAGTAAATATCTATTGATTTAATTTTTGATTAAAAATAGGAAATTTTACAGGAAAGCCTTTAAAAAGCTGTCTACACATCAGTACAAATGACCAAGTCTTAAACATAACTCTACCATTAGTTCCTCTGACTACAAAACATGTATCAACCTGTCAGCTAATCCAAAAACCACTGTACCTTTGAGATTGATGCTTGATGTGACGAAATCATCTATTATAAACATCTCCTAATTTGTACATTTGTACTGTGTTCCATTCAGCTGAAACCCCCATTTATTTAAACCACAGAATAGATTTACAGAATAGATTTGCTTTATGAGTGGTGGTTTTGCATTCACACTACCCTATCAGCTCAATAAATCTTCTGTAACACCTAATGCAGTTCAGCTTCTCTCCCTAGAGAAAATATCATTGCTGGTTCTCTGTACTCAGATATACTAAGGGCCGGGAAGTCCTTTTTTTTTTTTTAATTTATTTATTTATTGAGGATTTCTGCCTCCTCCCCGCCACCGCCTCCCATTTCCCTCCCCCTCCCCCGATTAAGTCCCTCTCCCTCATCAGCTTGAAGAGCCATCAGGGCTCCCTGACCTGTGGGAAGTCCAAGGACCGCCCACCTCCATCCAGGTTTAGTAAGTTGAGCATCCAAACCGCCCAGGCCCCCCCAAAGTCAGCACGTGCAGTAGGATCAAAAACCCATTGCCATTGTTCTTGAGTTCTCTGTAGTCCTCATTGTCCGCTATGTTCAGCAACCAGGAAGTCCTTTTAAGAGTCCCCAACTCCCTGTGTCTGCCTTTGGACTGACAATTTCTGATCCTCTGCAGAGATTTTCTTTAATCGAGCATAGATGTCTGCTCGATCATTTCATTTTTTCATTGTCTCTTACTCATTTCTGTGCTTTAAAATGTTCTGATACATATGTTCTATGTTTTATAAAGAAAGGCAGCTGAACAATATAAGGCATATTTGAAAGCCATCATTAAATGAGCTTCATATGGAGCTTTTTTCTACCAGGGCCAAGTCCAAAGCTAGAGGGATGGATGGTCATAAGACTCTCAGCCACGCAGTTTCCTCAAGGAAGGAGACAGTGGGGGTCTAGGTAAGCTGAGTCTAGCCCAGAGATACCCTGTGTGCAAGTAGAACTGTTAGGTACCACACCCTGAGGAGGGATAGGAAGGTGTGTGATATGTTCGCATGAAGTTTGATGTCATATAAGTTTGGAAGACCCAACAGACATTTTGGCTTTGATGTTTGTGTGGTAACTGTAGAATAGTTTTGATGCAAATTTCAGCATGTAAGTGCACATTGTCCCCTGGCTCTTGGGTCAGCAGAGCTCTTTATTACTTAGTTTGATTTTAAGCTGGGCCAAACTGAACTTCAACCGGATACACAAACATCTGGGTTTGTCTAGTTAATCAGCTTTACGTAGGCCTTTACTAAGATGATTTAAAAATGTTTGCATGTGAGCTGTACTTCTTTTAATGTCTTTCTTTGTGTACGTGGAGTGGATAATGGTAGTGATTATGACCTATGAAAAAAATCTTAAAGACTATTTACATACAAGTGTTGGGATAATTTGAATTTCATGTACTGGGCAGAGTAAAACATTAGAGAAAAAGTCACCCAATTTACAGTTTCTTTCTTCCTCCTCTCCGTGTACATTATGCAGATCCTGTCCTAAGCAACATTTGTGTCAGAAAGACAAAGAAAGCACAGCGTCATACTTTAAAATGCAAACTTTGAGGTAGAATTTTTGGGTTCAAACCATAAATCACCACTCACAAACGTTCTGATATAGTATTAATTGGTTAACTAAAAGGGAAAGGATCTTGCAGCACTTATATAGCAAATGAAAAATGAACTCCAGATAATTCACTCGGTTTAAACACGAGTCTATTACCTTCCTTGTTGTTTTGACTGCTTTATTCTCTCCACTTTGTTATATAAAGAATCTAGAATGTGGGAAATGTAGGTCCCCAGCCATAACTTTTGTATCAGTGGATCCCACAGCTCTGTTTGTCAGACACAGACTGTCACAACAAATATTATGTGTGTACCTTGTATGACAGCATCAGTGTTCTTACAGGTATGCGTCCAGATATGAACTGTAGACATAATGGCAAAAGCCTTTCTCATCCACCCAAGACAAAAAAACTTCTGTGTACCATTGTGATCAACTCTACCGCCTTACACACCAATTCTACATTTCTTTTGACTAATCAAGTACTGGCCATAAATTCAAAGCCCAGATGCCAGTCCAAGGGGCAGGAGAGAATGGTTAGGACTATTTCAAAATTAGGTCTTCCATCACAGTGTGTGCAAAACTTGGCCGCATCCTTTCCTTTCCTTTATTTTTCATGTAGTCTTCTCAACACAAACCATACTGCAGAATTAATAGTTTTATTACCCTTCCCTGTAACAGGTGAATGAAATAAAAAGAATCATTTGTAATTGTGAAGTGAAAATCTATGTATGTGGCTCATAGGAAATGTGTTTGTCATTTCTATTATTGGCAGGCTTTAGAAGACACATGAGTTCTGTTTAATTTCAGAATAAATGTGTAAGATGATTTTCATTTATTCTAAGCATGTTGAGAAGAAAAGAGCATTTTATGACATAGATGTTGCTAAAACATGCAAAAAGGGAAGGGAAGAAGGAAGAAAGCCAAAAAGACGATAGATTCCTTTCAAGAGAAGATACTTGCATCTAAACAGTCTAATTATCCTGGTAAGAGGGAGAAAGAAATGGACTTGCTAGTAATTCCAGAGGTCAATTTGAGAGATCGAATGACAGTTGAAGCAAGTGTTTTAGCTTGAGTGCCCCAAGGATTGTGAATGCATTAACTGCTGTATGAGATATGGGTATGGCTAGTCTGAGAGATGACAGTTCGTCCATATTAATGGGAAAATAGCGGTGAGCTCTGGGTTGAGTCCATGCAGCACAAATGGAAGTGTTATTTTAGGTGTAGAATCATGGCTCGAGATGAAAAACAATTTGTGAAACTGTTGGTGACTCACTAAACCTTTAATCAAAGGCAAAGGTGTCTGAGAAAAATCAAACAGAAAGGAAAAGTATACGGGAAAAGGATGGCATCCCAACATTTAAGATGCAAAATAAAAGGAGCCAGTGAAGGAGATTGAGTGAGTAGGGTAAGGGGAGATTCAGAGAGGTGGGGTGGGCCATTTTCAGAGAGGTTAGGGATGGGAAGTACACATCAGATCAAGGAGAAAGAGCTCAATGAGTGTGACTTGTTCAGATCAAAGACGAGAAGTCACAACAAACTGATTAATTCACTATGTGTTTACCTCATAGCCACATCAATTGGTTTTGAAATGAAAATGCTTCTTTTATCTAAATATTTTGTATTCAAATAGTGAATTTGGTTAGGAATCCATAATATTCTCCCATGGTATTTCAAAGGGTGCCCAAATTCAACTTGAGAGACAGACAGTTTCATCTCTAGTGCAGCAATCACTGGTGAATAGATCATCATCTTCCTCACATGCCTTTCTCAGCACTGAGTTCTTGACCTAAGGCAATGGGAAAAAGCAATAATCTTTATTACAGTTTCCTAAATACACATAGAGAGAACGTGTAACACTCCCTGTGGATTGGAAGAGTGAGAACACTGTTATTAATCTTCCTAGGGCAGTTTTCCATAGTACTGGTGGCAGCTGTTTTAAGGGTTTCTAACAAAAACTGGCAAGAGTTTCATTCTGCATCCTTTGTTGTTGTTTCTTATTGTTCTAATGGAAGACTTAAAAATAAAGGCAGAAAATGGGGAGATAGGACACTTAAAACAAGGATGATAGGCATCGGTACATTTGCGCCAGTGCTGCTTAAATATCTCATAGTGGAAGGGAAGGGGAATGAGCACACTGACAACTGCTCATCTCATGCAGACGAAGTTTGCCCACAAGCATAGGCATTTTTTTTCACATTTTTATTTTTTTTCTTTGTTTCAGTGAGCCCTTTCACTGTGATTAAGCACTTTAATCAGAATCCATACAAATCAAAACAAAAGTCGAAACATTTAAATTGCCCCAAAGGGCATTAGTTATCCTCATTGTACAAACGATCTGGCTTCCTGCACAGTTCAAAAAGTCACTGGTATTAGTGTATGTGAAGAAGTGAGGGCTCAGCAGGGTTACTGGGTTGAAATTTTAAAACCGAGGCAGGTAAGCATAGGGGATAATTTAGTAACTGGGAATCTGCTTGGCTCGAGCACTAATCACATTTCTTATTTTATTTTATTTTTATTACTTTATAAATAATACCAATTAAAATTTCCACTTCTTCCCCTCCTCCCACTTCCCTCTGGCTCTCCCACACATCCTTCTCCCAAATCCTTCCAGTCCTAAGAGAGGGCAAGTTACCCTACCCTTTGGGAAGTCCAAGGCTTTCCCCACTACATTCAGGCTTAGGAAGGTGTGAATCCAAATAGACTAGGATCCCCAAAAGCCAGTACATGCAGTAGAAACAAATCCCAGTGCTATGATCAAGCTGTAATCAAAAACCTCCCAACCAAAAAAAAAGCCCAGGACCAGATGGTTTTCGTGCAGAATTCTACCTGAACTTCCAAGAAGAGCTAATACCTATACTCCTTAATGTGTTCCACATAATAGAAACAGAAGAGTCGTTGCCAAACTCTTTTTATGAAGTTACAGTTACCCTGATGCCAAAATCACACAAAGACAACCAAGAAAGAAAATTATAGGCCAATCTCACTCATGAACATTGATGCAAAAATTCTCAATAAAATACTGACAAACTGAATCCAAGAACACATCAAAAAATCATCCATGCTGAAAAAGCATTTGACAAAATTCAACAACCCTTCATGATAAAGGTCTTGGAGAGATTAGGGATACAAGGATCATATTAAATATAATAAAAGCAATATACAGCAAGCCGACAACTAAAATCAAATTAAATGGCGAGAAACTCAAAGCGATTCCACTAAAATCAGGAACAGCACATTCCTTTCTTAGCAATGCACTTAGCAACCTGTTGTCGAACTAGCTCCTACCCCTATCACCTGCATCAAAAAGCCTATGTACTTACTGCTTTGTCTTAAACAACACAAATATATTATTCCCTTAGCAACTTCTATACCATTGCCATTCAAATACAATCAAAAATGTGTCTGGGATTTTGAAACAGAGAGCCAGTCTGGCCTGGGCTAGTTTTGGGTGCATTTGGTGTACGATATACTGTGTACTTTGTAGGAAATATTAGAGGGAATGCACTATTTACCATCTATGCCTATATATAATTGGACATACATCTGGAAGAAAAACCATATGAATCGTAGAAAGGTACATGGAACAGAGAAAAATTTACATAATTTATCTGTCAATCAAAATAGTGGAATACCCAAACTATGCTTAAAGCCTCCAGCTTCTCCTCTCTTTACCCTCTTAAAGAGAACCCTAAGTAGTAATCCGAGACTCTAAATACTCTCTCGGTCACAGCCTGCTGTCTATTATGGCAGGGTACATATAACTTGCACTTTTGTTTTGCTCTTAGTAAAACTTTCTGCTACATTGCTTCCCATGTGAATCGTTTCCAGTCCTTTGAACAAGGTGCCAAGAGTTTGGAAACATCTAATCAGACAGACGCCATGTGTCCCAGACTGGAATTAGTATGCCGAGGAGCTGCAGTGATGTGTGCTTCCTTTGTCATCAAGGAACTGCCCGCTGAAGCAGAACAGCCCTGCTTCTGAATGGTGCCAGGAGGAATTCTCTTGGGAAAAACTGTACACTGAGGGAAGGAGAAAGAGAAGGTAGACATTGACGTTCCTGAGCATGGTACTAAAATGGCAACACACTCTTTTTTCTTTTCTTTACGTTTTTTTTTTTTAAATATGTGAAGACAGCACCGAGTAATGCCACACTCAACACAGAAGTAATGACAAAATAGCCATGGTTGAATTCCACGATGATGCCATAGCTATGATACTGCTTTAAGATTTGAATGACTCTTGCTTTTAAATTTTTATTCTCTTCAAGTATCACATTTGTATTGTCAAATGTAATCACAAATTGTGTGTGATAACCAAATGAATTATAACCAGTTTGAAGGGGACTTGTTAAAAGCTTTTAATAGGCATGTTATTCAGTCCCGTGACTATCCTATGTCTGGTGAATCTAACACATGCACTTGATGTCTTAGCATCGCCATTGTTGGTGACAGCTTCATGTAAGCCAGTTTTATTGCTGCCTACAGCGTTTAAATGGGAATAGACTTTGGGGCAGCTCATCATCAAAATGAAAAAGTAAATCCCTCCAGGAGCTGTGATGGTCTTCGTGAATGTGAGAACCTCGCTTTGATAGCTCTCAGAAAGCAACTGGGTCATGGAGGGGTGGCATCAGACTGTTTCATTGTTGGCCATCTTTTACCTTAAAATCTAATCTCTATTTTTATGAGATAAACTTTGCATCGTTAAGCAGAAACCCTATTAAGTTAGACAATTTTGGCTGCAGAGAATGTCACATAATCAATTGACAAGAAAAGTTTTTGCTTAGCCTTCTAGCATCTCAAGAACGCAGCTTCTTTCCACACTCTTCTTCATTCGTGCACAGTGAAAATCTCAGTGTTCTGCAACACTCCTGTCTCCACCTTCATTCTGATGCTCTCTCGAAAGTTTTCTGAACTTGTGACATGAAGATATTTCTTTATCCTTTTCTAATTCTGAGCCTTGATTTAATAATATGTGTATCTTTTATTATTATGTTTTCCCTACTGCTTTTATACAATTGTTTTAGCTTCCTATTTCCAACATGGAGCAAGTTCTTTGGAAGCTAAAATTATTTCTTTTTGCATCTTCATATCCTCACCATCAATCTGTCATGAATGACTTAATATGGGGGATACTGAGTAATGTGTCTCACTGCCTAATGAACGTTCTGTTCTACTTTACATTCCCTGGAAAATGTACCGTAGAAGTCAGTAGAATGGTATCAGTAGAAATACTACAGATGCCCAAAGAGCATCTACTCAATAAAAGTAAAGGGGAGTTAGAATGAACATGACAAAACAAACAAACTTGCAAAGTCTAGTCTTAGAAGAATAACTGTAGAGATGGCTGTCCTAATATGAGGTAGGTAGCTTCCTAGTGATGCTGAGAGCTAAGAGGCTGGAAGCAGTTCTTAGCTCATATTGGGGCTCTCCTACTTAGCAGCCTGTGCCTACAGCCTCTTTTACAGCTGTGGGTCCCACATAAATTTACTTGGATCAAATAAATTTCTATCAAGTCTTCTATTCAAATGAGCACTGTGCATGTTCAATAAGCACTTGCTCTTTTTATTCTATTTCTTATATGATGATGACTTCTTTCTTTGATTTTCAAAGCTATACATGTGCCTGCACAAGGCACAATGGCATGTTGTAGAGGAATTTATTCATTCATACCCATTAAATAAAAATTTTAGATTGAGTTTGTTAAAATATATATTATTAAATTATAGGTATCATTGACTGCATCAGCTGTTTTACAGGAATGTGTCTGGAAATGAATGAAGACTCTAAGAGTCTCTGGTAACCTTTGGAGTGTGGGAGTCTACAGCTGCACCTTGTTTCTGTCTGGATAATAGAGCTTTTTAAAGTCAAACTCTTCTGTAGGTGTGCTTTAAGGAATAACACATTTTTTAAAATGATGATAGAGTATATATATATATATATATATATATATATATATATATATATATATAGCTTTATATATATATATACCACATGGGTGCTGCCAATGGAACCCAGGTCCTCTGCAAAAGCAGTGAGGACTCTTAACTGCTGAGTCAGCTTTCTGGCTCAGAAACACAGCACATTTAAAAGAGCTGCGTTTGCCCTTTATTTTAATTATGTTCTTCAATCATAACAAATATCAATGAGGCAATCAATAAACCAAGTGCTTAATATGTGGAGTTTAATATAAGCCAAAAACTTGTCTCAGACAGAACTTTGTGACCTTGCTAGTTGAAGATAGATATTGTCTAGAGACTCTGATTTCAAAAAAACAAGCAAACAAACAAAAGGAGTAACAATTCCTCTGGAAGTGTACTGTGAAGAGTGTGCCAGAACAAAGAGACTGTTTTCAAAGCCAACTCTATTGTCTTAGAAATGGCCCTAAATAAAAAATAAATTTTGACTTTCATTTTATGTTTAATAATAGTAATAATGCATATCCAACCTTTAGGGAAGGTTTTAAAATAAAATATTTTGTCATGTTTTTATTCTTATTAAAATTGAAATAGTATCCATAAAAGCTCATTTGATGTGTCAGTTTTATGTGTGTTGTCATGTACATAACTATTCAGCATGAAAACTGCTGCAACATTTTTGAAGTTATAGATCATTTGAACATTATAAAAGTCTATAACCATTTTATTTCAATCTACCTGACCCTGATTCATTCAACTGAAAGACTTTAAAGTTCTCTGGCCCTGGATTCTAAATTGCCCTACCTTGAAGCTTTCAATATAAACTTTAGATTTCCTATATACTCAGTTAGTATTTTTTTATTATCTCCCATAATTAAAAACGAGCAAACCTGGTGAGATGGCTTGGTGGGTAAGAGCTCTTTCAGCTTTGGCAGAGTGTCTGGGTTCAGTTACTAACACCTAGGCTGTTGCTTGCAACCAATCATTTATATAACTCCACTTCCAGAGATTCCAGAGCCCTCTTTTGGACACTGTGGGTACTGCACATATGTAGTGCAGTATGGGCAAATAACACACGCATACACATTAAATAAAAACAAATAAATCTAAAAAATAACTAATGTAGATGTGTTAGTGTACAACTTTCATCCCTGAAAACGGAGGCAGAAATAGATAGATCTCTAAGAGTTCAAAACTTGCCTGTACTACACAGTAAGTTCCAGAAGATCCAGGACTACACATCTTGTCTCAAAGTTAATAATAATACAAAGAAGAAGGAGAAGAAAAAGAGGAGGAGAAGGAAGGAAGGAAG
>NC_022031.1:21189669-21198867 GCF_000317375.1 Microtus ochrogaster | reverse complement strand
ATAACCATTTTATTTCAATCTACCTGACCCTGATTCATTCAACTGAAAGACTTTAAAGTTCTCTGGCCCTGAAATCTAAATTGCCCTGCCTTGAAGCTTTCAATATAAACTTCAGATTTCCTATATACTCAGTTAGGTATCTCAGCAAACCTGGTGAGATGGCTTGGTGGGTAAGAGCTCTTTCAGCTTTGGCAGAGTGTCTGGGTTCAGTTTCCAACACCTAGGCTGTTGTTTGCAACCATTTATATAACTCTACTTCCAGAGATTCCAGTGCCGTCTTTTGGACACTGTGGGTACTGCACATATGTAGCGCAGTATGGACAAATAGCACACCCATACACATTAAATAAAGGCAAATAAATCTCAAAAATAATTAGTGTAGATGTGTTAGTGCACAACTTTAATCCCTGAAAACGGAGGCAAAAATAGATAGATCTCTAAGAGTTCAAAACATGCCTGCACTACACAGTAAGTTCCAGAATAGCCAGGACTACATACATCTTGTCTCAAAGTTAATAATAATACAAAGAAGGAGAAGGAGAAGAAGAGGAGGAGGGGGGGGTAGGAGGAGGAGAAGAAGCTAATAGATGTCCAATGAAAGTGTAGATTTCAACTGTCTACCAATTCCCATTTCCTGAATGTCTTTGTGAGAATCAGAATCAATGAACAGTCATCTCTACTAACTATAGAGTGTCTATGATACACTTTCCTATCCATTATTCCACAAGCAAGGGGCAATAGTTAATGGCCAGATAATAATTATGTCATTATATCAAACTTCCCAATTTCTGTATAAATATTGCTTATAAATCTAATTAAACTTTCTCCCTAGAAATGATCCCCTAAGTACCTCTATGGTTTTCCTTATATCATTAACAGACACCATAAATTGCAGGTGTCTTATAAATAGCTCCTACAAGCCAATGGTCAGTGGTTATCCTGACTTTCTTCATGTGAGTTCTGCTCTTTTGCATACATTGATTTTATTCCCATTTTTTAATAAACTGAGTCATTTTGGGAGACTCTGAGTGTGAAAACTCTCTGAAATCGCTGCATATGGATTGCTATTTAAGAGAATTTCTATATTTTCACCCTACCTTCTTCTACTTTCCTTATTTCTGACAGAGGCAAAGAAGAATGTCATCTTTTGGATGTGCACTGGCATTCACAGGCATTAGCATTCACTGTAGCCAAGATAAAGTTAAAGAATCATAAAAGCATAGAATTAGAGGAAACAAAAAAGGTGTCATGCTAGAAGAGTTTAAGGGTAATGGAGATAACTCCGTGCTGAGCAGAGTTGTGTCTCATTTGTCTCGCTGTAGGAAGGAAAAGCCTAGGTTAGAAAGCATTTCTGAGCAAAATCAGCATACTCTTCCTTAATCAGAGAAATCTAGGATGAGAAGAGAACAGGCCTGCTTCTTTGGAGAATGCTAAAAATTAATCTGCAAATATCTAAAAAAGAATGTCAAAAGAGAAGATGGAGCATGTGAGTGTTTTGAACCAGGTAATGGCAGTAATGCCAATTCACATTGAAAACATACATGAAGAAAATTATAACTAAAATTACCTGCTAGATTATCCATCAAGACAATACCATTGGCCATAATGAGACTGTTTTCAGAGTGGTGCCTGAGTACAGGTTCCAGATTGCAATAGCTTGAATCTGTAACGGTGGTAAGCAGGGACACCACAAATAGTAGCAACCCTTTTCCAAGAGGTTCTATTAAGACAGAAAGAATAAAGAGAGAAATGTGCCAAAAATACGAGTGAGCCTTATTACTTTATGGAGGTGTCCAATGAAACATATGAAGCAGCAGCTTCTTTCTTAAAGACTTCAGTATGTACTTAGCAGCTATCATCCTGAGATTTGAGACCACTTCCTTTAGGTGGTTTACCCGATTGATCTATGAAATTGAAACAAGAGATGCTCAAAGCACCATTTGTACAGAACTAGTGACTGAGGTACAAAATGAGTTTGCTTTTGCTTTGCTTTCCTTCCCATCTTACCAGGTACTGTATATATTATTTGAGTCCTACCAAATTAGATTGTTTTAGTCCTATATCACAGCTATAATACGAATTGCAAGGTATTATCCTACTACTTGAAATGGCTAAACATTTTAATTTAAATGCATATATTTCAGCTATTGATCTCCTAAATCATAATTCACATATCCTCACTTTTTATTTCCCAAGTCTGTAAAAATGTCAGAAATACAATTCACATCGATTTTGTAATTATGGTCTTTATTGCTGCATGTGAATAACAGAGAATACTATCAGCAAATTAGTAAGTGGTGGTATTGAAGGAAAGAACAGATTCTGGTGTAAGCACCGTGTTGAAATCATCCCCTCCTTTGTCAGGTGCACGGGGTTCTTTGGGTGCTTCTTCTCTCTCACTGTCCTTTGTGATATCTGACCACACCAGTGGTAATTAAAACATCCTACTTTCTCTGCACCAGTTCTAGTATAAATATGTCAGTTCCAATTAAGTAGCACTTATCTGAACTTGTATTAAACATATTTGCACTAAAAGCTAAGACTAAATTTGAATATGGGATCAGTATGATTAGAATAAAACTATGGTTAAAGTTGCAAAAGTGGATACCAGGTAAAAGGAGCGGAAACCTACAGTTGAGAACTAGAAATAAATAAATGAGGAGAGAATATTGAATTTAATTTTTTAAAAAGCACTGTAGTTGAAAATTATGGAATCAGTTTTGCCAATATCTCTCTAGGGTAATATTGGCTCTTTTCAAGAACTCTGTCAGGTGAATGGTGCAAGTATTATGAAGGATACAAGAGCAGAGTTTCTGTCTGCTCCTGGAAAAGAGTATGACAGAGATATATTTAAAATGATGTACAGGAATATTATTGGGGACTAAGACTATTAAAAGTTTATAATAAGTGAAAAATGGTGCCAGTTGAATTCTAGAGAATGAACATATAAAGTAAAGATGCTTTTAACTGTCATTTATGAACTTTAATACTAAGTCACATTCATTATTTCAGTATTCGAACAGTTCTATGAACGAATAGCCTAGCTTCTGGCTTCAGCACAATTTTCACCCCACAGCACAGTGGGGCTCCATCACCTCGGTCCTTTCATTGGTGCCGCTGTAGTTGATATGAGTAAGGAGCATTAATTCCAATAACTGAGAAATAAATTCACACCTAGATACTTTTGTTGGCTTCCTCAAGCCCTAGTAATTGAATAACTTTCAATGCTTTGTCTGTATTTATAATATCTAAGTAGAATAAAAGCAGATAACTATGATTGTCCCAAGAAAAAGTTATCAACTTAAACACGACTACTAATGAGGCTTCCATTCTATAGCTTTCAAACCATAGGAAAACTAATATAGTTCTATTTTTACCAGAACTTTACTGCATGGGCAAACACCTATGCATTTCAATCTGCACCTTATCTCTGCATAAGACGTTAAAAGCACTAGTTCTCTGGGGTTTGTTCAGGTTTTTTTTTTTTTTTTTTTTTCTCAAAGAAAAGACTGTCAGAGCTCCTAAGACAATTGTAGAGTTGCAGAACAAGTGATTCTCTTCCTTTTATCTTCTTCCCTGATTCCTATCATCACCTAAAGTTGCTATAATGGTGCAGTAGGGAATTGCTTTGAGTTTTTGCTCACAGACTGAAGTCATACCTACCTTCATTTATTTAGCCATGCATTTATTCAGCAGACTGCACAACATGTATTATACAATGAAGCATCAGAGAGTTTGGAGAGTTTCAAAAGGCTGCTAAATGATTCTTACAAAGAAACAACTGAGAATGTTGGGTCACATGAGAACAGATCGGGCAGTCTTTAGATCTCTTTTTGGGGAGCCAAAGTCTCAGTTGCCTGCTTTTTCTGTGGGATGCATTTCTTAGGGAGGGGGTGCTTTAATTTTGGTCTATGTGTTTGCATTTTGCTGTCTTCTTCTTGATGCACTGATTCCCTGATATCTTAATAATTGCAGTGCTTGATCTGCTTAATGGCTATGAGCTCTGGAGAACAATGTCATCTCTGAACACATAAGGGATTTCACCAATAAGAAAACTTAGAGACTTCAAAGTCTTTCCTGGAAAAAAGAAAGGAAAGACATTTTCTAAAAGATAGAACTGCCATAAAAGTGTCAATAAACTGGAAGACAAGTTACTTCTTCTGTTTTCAGGATGAAATCTGCAGTTTTACCTTGACTAAACTCTTTGGATTGCTCTTTTTTTTAAAAAAAGACCCAAATAAGTAATTCAGTAGTTTCCAGTTATAGAAATATATTATTCTAGGCAAAGAAAGTATGAAAGTTATTGAAAAGTATAGTAGTGTCTCTGTTTCAAAACAGTAGCAATAGATGGAACACTGGTTACCCAAACAGTGTTTGGTGGAGTTTGATCTATAGCACTGATTTCTAGGACTACCCTCCATTTTCTCCATAAGCTCGCATGTGCACATAGAGTTGCAAACAGTTCCCTTTAGAATAAGCTTCTACTTCGTGGGAAAACAAATCATTTGCTTTCCTTTGGTCTTTCTTTTTTATCTCTTTTGCCTACCAGTTCCAGTTTGGTTATCGGCTACATTTAAATGGAAGTATATCAAAAATTTCCATCCTGTATTTTTTTATCATTCTATCAGACCAGTTCCAGTTAGGAGCAGACCCTACATATTTAACAGAAACCCAAATCATCTCATACATAAGCCTCACTGCCCACTGAGTTTGAGTCTACAATTGAAGAACAATACTACACTGTACATTCTATGACCCCTATGATCTTGTGTAATTATCATTGTTGGGGATCCCTGCCTTAAGAAATAAGTTTACTCATTTCAGCATGAGAGGAGTAGCTAGAAAACTCATGATTATCATCAGTAAGACCGAGAACACCTACTAGTGAAGGCAAAGAGAAGTGGGCTGGACCTTCCTCCATTGCATTTATAAATTTAGGTCTCTTTTATTGTTTAGTGTCTTTTTGTTTGTTTGCCTGGGTTTTGTTTTAGAACACTGCCAAATTTGGGTACAAGTACACCTAGATTGTGTCTGTACACTGTTATCACAAGGAAAGAATTTTAACAACCTATCCCACCTTTATAGTGAAAAGATTGAACATGATATATATGTGGGAATACCACGTAATTGTGTGTGTGCGTGCGTGCGTGTGTGTGGTTTCTGGTTTAAATTATTCAATAGACATTGTTTTTCTCCTTAAATTCCCTATTGAAATGTAAATTATTGCATTTTATTATTAGGACTATTTGTTAGCTACTTTTTCCTCACCTTATTGCCTACTTTTAACTTTATACTTTCAGACACACCCAGCTTTGTGTTGTTTCTTCTTACAGGCCCTCTCTATGTAATAGCTTTCAGAGCTTTCATATTCCACATTGTACTCACTTTTACTGGGAAGGTGCAGAATAGTCTCAAGTCCCTTGAGTTTTAAAATGGGAAAAAGAAACCTCACAAAAAATTGAACACAGTTACAGTTATAAATGTGGTGATTGCTGTGAAAGGCCTTTTTCTTTTTTTCTTTTATTATTTATTTATTTAGGTTTTCGAGACAGGGTTTCTCTGTAGCTTTGGAGCCTATTCTGGAACTAGCTTTTGTGGACTAGGCTGGCATCAAATTCACAAAGATCCACCTGCTTCTGCCTCCTGAGTGATGGGATTAAAAGCAGGTACCACTACCACTTGGATAAAGATATTTTGCGATTGTTTGTTTTTCAAGACAGGGTTTTTCTGTGTAACAGCCCTGGATGTCCTGGGAACTCACTTTGTAAAATATACTGCCCTTGAACTCACAGAGGTCCACCTGCCTCTGCCTCCAAAGTGCTGGGAATAAAGGCGTGTGCCACCACCGCCCAGCTCTTTCTTTTTATTATTAAACGATTTTTAATGCAATCTTTTCTCATTTTACATAATTATCCCTGTTTCTACTCCCTGCCATCCTCTCATCTTCCCTCCACCCTCCATTACTCAGAAAGGGTAAAGCTTCCCATGGAGAGTCAACAAAGTCTGACACTTCACTTCTAGGCAAGTGCAAGGCCCTCCTCCCTATGTCTAGCTGAGTAAGATGTCCCTCCAAAGAGAAGGTACTTCTAGAAGCCAGTTCAAGCACTAGGGATAAATTCTGGCACCACTGGCAGTGGCACTACAGATTACCAAAGCCTCAAAACTGTTCCTCACATTCAGTGGGTCTAATTTGATCCTATGCAAGTTCCCCCTGTTATCAGTGCAGAGTCAGTGAGCTCTTGCTAGCTCTCAGGTCAGCTGTGTCTGTGGGTATCACCATCATGGTCTTGACTCCTTGCCCATATTATTGCTCCTCCCTCCCTTGCACTGGGCTCTGGTAGCTTGGTCCAGTGCTTCTCTGTAGATCTCTGCATCTGCTTCCATCAGTTGTTAGTTGAAGGTTCTATGATGATAATTAACGTAATCATCAATCTGATTATAAAAGAAGGCCAGTTTAAGCATCCTTAAGTAGCTTAGAGTCTTAGCTGGGTAATACGTATGGATTCCTGGGAATTTCCCTAGTGCCATGTTGAGGGAGCCATTGAACACCTAGCCAGAAATATCGCACTAGTGATAAGGACTTCTGTTGAGTTTTCCAGACAGTCTGCAGGAACTAGACTTGACTTGGACTGTGAAGGAATAAAGAAAGGATAGACACACATATACAAGGACAGAAAACCTAGGATTGGGTGACTTAAGCTCCCTAATACAGAAGTGATGCACCTTGGAAGCTCAGTATGTTTATTATACACAGTTAAACAGGAATATTCAATTATTGTATGCAGCTGAATAAAGAGGCAGGATTTGTGGTGTACCACAGAATCAAGAGAGCAGGTTTAGCTAATCTCTATAGAAGTCTCTCTAGGGAATCAGTCAGGCCATAAATATCAGTGTGGAGAAAGAAGAGGAATGGTGTACATCGTGTGCAATGTCGATGTTAATGCTCAGAAAACTGAAAAAGCCATTACCAAACCTGAGCTTCATCTGAGGAAGGTTTGGTCACCCCAGTGGTACTAAGGCATTTGAGTCCTTGACATCACTCAGCACTTTACTTACCCAGTACTGCTCCATTGTATTCCTTCTCTGTTCTTTCTTATCACTTTATTTTCTTCTGGGATGCCTTTCTCCACAATTCCAGTAATTTTGTATCTAAAATTGCATCAAAATACACTCAATACCATCTTTTACAGTAAATTGCTTTCTGACTTTAATCCCTTTTAATCCATGTTCTCTCACTTTTATCAGTATATGTACTCTAGGTTGGTCCAAGCTTAATGAAGATGGAGATCTTAATGGCACCTACACTTTACTAGACACCAAAATTCATGACTGTAGAATAGAAAGACATCTGTGGCCCATGGAGAGACTTGGTAATGGTAACTGTGATGGCCACATACTTTCCACATAGTAATTGTCTTTTTGTTTTTCAGTGCCTGCTGAGGAGGGAATGACATTGAATAAGTTCAGTCTCAAAACCAACTCCACAATACTCCATGGTGTTGCAAATTTATTACAGGGGTGTTTTGTTGAAGGTCTCCATGTGGAATTAAATTGTATTCCTGTGAGTTAAAAGAAATAAAGAATGGAGGATTCAATGTCAGGTCTCCTAAGCAGTTGAAAGTCATACTACATAGCTTTAATCAAAGCTACTCAGTAACACAAATGGGACTCATAAATTTCCCTTTATTTATAGTTTAGGCAATAGACTTTTAAGGACAGAACCTGGCCATGATACTGTAAAACCCTGAAATTTGAGCTAAACAGGGATTGCAAAAGAATATAGTAGGCAAGGTTTTTTCTCTCTCATATTTTTCCTTTATTTTCTCTTCCCTCCCTTTCACTTTTCCCTTCTCTTCCTCTTTCCTTTTATCTCACTTGTCCTTGTCACTGTAAGAATTTTCCAGTTCAACAATTACTCTTCCTTTCTATTATGTATTGTCATGGTTGAAGCATGTCTTTAACAGACAGGGGACCCTGGTGATTTATTTCAAGAACAAAATGAGGCCTGACATTCCAAGGTTGGCACCAACTTCAGTGTTCCACTTCATGAGTATGGGTGAGAATGTGTGCATCACTGAGGACTGAAGAAGTCTATTGTGTTAGAGAACACTGGAATCTGGTGGACTACCTTGGATTTGAACCCATTCTACCTCTAACCTCTGCTCTTTGGATCCAGTTAGCTTTTTAGTTAGAGATTTATTTCTGAAGATAGAATCTTTGTATAAAGATTATAGCATGTATTCTCTATCCAATGACAGTGCTGTGTGGGATGTTACATATCAAAAGGAAGTATCAAAACTTATTCTAGACAAAGAAAGGGAATGAGAGAAATGGTGGAGAAAAGAGGGAGAGAGATATTGAAAGGAGAAGGAGAGAAAACACCGAGATTTGTCTTCCATGTCACATATGGGCAGGAAAAAAGAAAACCATCAAGGAATAGACCATAAAGAATGGACTTTTTCTGATGTCAGTGTGGAGAAACATCTCTCTATGCAGTGAGTGCAAGGGAATTTCTGGGAGGGAAAGGGAGCTTGTCATAAAAAATAAGAGAGGATACGAAGCTAAAAAGCACCAGAAGGGAAGCTTGGTTGGATCAGTGTTCATCCAGGGTGCTGTAGAAATCATTGACAATCTGTTCCTGGGGGGAATCCTGGAGTTTGCTGTGCCTATTTTTACTGTAAAGCAAAACATTTCATCTTCTCAAAAAAGGAAATTCAGTATATGTATACTATCTGTGCATATGTTTGTTACAGTCACACGTACATATTCTAATATATGTCTTCTTCTCTAGTTATGTACTATCATTATCATTTTAAATAATTCTAACAAGATTGAATTGTGAATTGTGGAAAGTAAAAATGAGTTATAACTAAATTATCCCCATGTCTACTAATCTTGTTTTACAAATACAGTATAAACATGCAGTGAGTATATGAAAGATTGAGAGATAAAGGAACAAATCATATAGTATTTTCCATGATGTAACCATTGGAAGTCCCATCCCAACCCAATGCTCATAACCTTTCTAAGTTCTCTGGTACCTGTCTCTTCTCTTTGCTTTGTAAATTGTCTTACAGGGACAAAATAATGTAGGACAGATTATTCAGTTTGTTTCCTTCTCCTTGGAACCACTATCCTTTGTCCGCATCTTTCATTCCTTTCTCAACTCTCTCTATATTTACTTGTGAGTTTCTCTTT
>NC_022031.1:21182752-21188899 GCF_000317375.1 Microtus ochrogaster | reverse complement strand
CTTCCATTGAAGGGCATCTAGGTTGTTTCCAGGTTCTGGCTATTACAAACAATGCTGCTATGAACATAGTTGAGCATATACTTTTGTTATATGATCATTCCTCATATTCTTGTATCTGTTACAGATTCCAAAGCTCTTAGTGTTTCTATTGTTCTTTTTATGGAAACAAGCTATATTCTATTTTTCAGCCTCTGTGTCTAGCCATTATGTAAAACATATGTTATTACTATTGCAAATTCTGTACAGCATGTACTAGACTAAACAATCCACAACCTTCATAAATACTCTCTCACTGCTGTCCTAAATGTTTTTTTTTCTGTAATTGCTTACTTAAATTGGAACTACATTTTGGTAGCCAACATAAGCCACTGAACTTGTGTGTAAGTATTTAAATCTGAACTGCTTTATGCATGCAAAACGAAATCACAAGTTTGCATGGCAATCTTTGGTATTTACTAACAGTATAAAGAAGCTACGTGATGAGTCATTTCTAGAATACAGCATTTTTTGTTAATGGATGCCTACAAATACCTACAGAACCCAATTGGATATTCTGCTCAGATTATAGAGGGTTATTTGGTCTCCACTCTGGCATTTCAGATGTAGAGTGCCCTCCCAATAACACATGTTAATGGAATGGCCCCATACTGTAGCTTTATGGAACCATCAAATGTGATATCTATTATAAATAAATGCCAAAGCAAGGGATGTTGATACTCCAGTCCCATGTTTTTTTCTTCTTTTGGCTTCCAAGGCCCTATGAGATGAGCAGGCCTCCTCATTTACATGTTCTTGCCATGATCCTCTTTTAAGAGGTTTGTGCCAGTCATCTATAGTAACAGAAGATTACCAAATACATTTTCTAGATGTAACAGAGAGCTGCACAGGGCACTCCACAGCCCATCATGTCACAGATATCACATGAGCAAAGTGGGTCAGTTTACAGTGTCACCAAAAAACCTGGGTAGTGTAGATTTAAAATGTCTCATGTGGTTCATGCGTTTCGAAACTGGGTCCTTAGCAGGTGATGCTGATTAGGGGAAATTGTGGAACTTTCAGGACCTAGGGTCTCACTGAAGCATAAATGTAAATGGAGACTGCTTGTTAATTTCCATTCCACCCAGACACAATAATAACACAGAAACTATATTAATTGCAAAAAATGTTGGACCTATAGCTTAGGCATATTCCTAGCTAGCTATTACATCTTAAATTAGCCCATTTGTATTACTCTGTGTATTACCATGAGATGGTGGCCTACCAGAAACTTTCCAGGTGTCTTTCTCCTTTGGCAGCTACATGGTGTCTCTCTGACTCCACATACTTTCTCTATCTTTGTTTGGATTTCCTGAGTAGCTTTACTCTGTTAAGTCATTGGCTGGAACAACTTCTTTATTAACCAATGGTAATAAAGCATTTTCACAGCATGCAGAGGGGAATCCCACATCAAATGAAAGTTAATGTTGGGTAGAGCTTTATGGGTTAAATCTTTCAGGCCTGTATCAGGTGACAGTTTCTTTGTGCTTCCTGAACTACCAGTGTCAGCAAGTTCCCAACACCATACTTTCCCCCATTATATGAACTAGTATCACTCCAACCATGAGGGAAGATAAATCATTTTTCTCTGAATTATGTCTTTTGTAACAGCAGTGAGAAAAGTGATGAGCACATCTACAAAATCAGAAAAGTTGTGCCTTTCTCATACATTTGTGTCCTTCCTTTTGCACTTCCTCTTTCTACCCGACCAAACCTTCCTACAGACATTGATATGTATAGAAGCCAATGTCTACCTGGGTCTTCCCTGCCCCTGGTTGCTCATTCCTGTCTCCTTTTCTTTCATTGCTAAGCATCTTAAAGAAGAGGCTTCATATCTTCACTAGTGACCATCCTTTGTCTTACTGTCCTGTTGTCTACCTCTGCCTGAACATTGACATGATGCTGTCTTGGTGACATAAAGAATGTCTTGGTGGAAGCTCGGTGACTCCTTACCCTCAAATAAACTTTCAGGGTCTATTCCAATAAGTCACTCACTTCCTGTCACACTGTTCTCCAACTTCTGTGAAGCTTCATTCTTGCTCATTTCTTAATTTTTAGTATCCTTCTTAGTTTTCATTCTTGACTTCTCTTCTTTCATGTGCTCTCATGCTTTCATGAAAGTCTCAGACACTTTCAAGCCACAAATCCTATGTGCCATGTGAATTCTCTATGGTATATACACCATTTATTCTCCCCAACAACAAATACAATTTCTTGCTGGGTGTGGATAGTTCAACCCATATAAACCCATGAACCAAAATGAAATAGAGATACATAAGGGATAATGTGAAGTTTCTGACCTCCATACTCACCTGAGAAATGGTAGATTTATGACTCTCACTTATTAAAGGACCTTGTAGAAGATCATTCCATTTTCTATGCACTTATGAAATGAAGGTAAAAAACCGTATCCTGAGGTAAAAATGTGAATATGAAGACCTGAAATGGGATGTGGCAGATAGTTATCATTTGGTCCATGGACTGTTTTGTTGATTTCTTTCTCAATGCCTGCCCTTTCCACTGCAGTCTCTTGCTCATTGTCACATCATCATGCCACGGTCATTTCCTTCTCTCTTTATTCCATTTTCACACCCAATAACTGTTTATGTTGTATTAATTCTACTTCTTAGATTTTATTCAATCCTTTGCCAAATGTCTATTTATTATTTTTCAACATTTGTCATGTGTGTTGCTGTTTTAATAAGTTAATTTCTCGATTTGTAGCCTCCGATTTCTCCAAATATCATCAAAGCTTTTCTCTGAATCTTGTTTTTCTGAAATTCATCAATAGCTGAGTTAGTCTTCCTCAGGCATTGCAGTATGCCCTTGTTGCTTAGAATACCAAGCATCATTGATAATCTTAGATGCCCTTGCTCATTATATTTCATTCCTACTTCTTTTCTGGGTGCCATATCTTCCCTACAACTTCTCACATAAACACTTTATTCTAGCAATACTAGAGTAGTGTGTGTCATCTAAAAAGGGTCCTCAAGTCAATGACATCCTTTCTCTTTGGAGTACCCTTTCTACCTAAACAACATGCAAATTTCCTTTTGGTTCCAGAGACATTGAGTGAACCTCTGTTTAATGATATTTTCTTTTGCATTATGCATTATATAGATTTTTATATCAAGTATTCTATTCCACATATACTAAGTTCTTTGAGAGAAATAAAGGTACACAGAGTAAAACTAGCGAAAATACAGTTAAGATAGTAAAATAAATAAGAAAAGTAATTTTTTCCAACAATCAGGTCAACATTGTGATAAGGACAACTACTGGGGCCCTAAAGCAAACAGAGCTCTAACCAAGTTATTGAAAATAATTTACTCAATAGTTTAGCTGCTACCCCATAATTTTTCGCTGAGATTTTTGTGTGGTACAATTGTAATGTAAAATGTCTTTACATATGAAGAATGACTGGAGAGTACTATATATGAACTCTATTATAAATTTGACAGTCTTTTGTGAATAATGTCAGAAACAGTATCATTGACATCTAAATAAAATATCTTGGATCATATATTTGAGATACTAATGCAAATTATCTCTTACCATCTAGCCTACATGAATTAGACTCCCATTGCTGTTATAAGTATTAATATAAAATAAATGACATAAAATAATCAACTTCATTATCTGACATTTATTAGGCTGGAAGTCCAACATAGTTCTAACCGGATTAAAATCTAGAAAGTAGCATGCTGGATTACTTTATAGGGTTACTTGGGAAGAATCTGTTTCCTGGCCTTTTCTAACCTTAGCAGACACGGTCCTTTCCTGGATTATGGCCTCTTCTTCATTTTAAAATACAGAGCATAAGACTCCCTTCTTTGATTGTTATCCCTTTGTTATTTCTCTCTCTAAAAGCAGCTAGTAATCCTCTCCTTCTAAAGATTAGGTACATCTGAATAATCAAGGATGACCACCCCATACCAAGATCATATGTGAAATTTTGTTTTTTAGTATACAAGACCATGTATTCACAGGTTATAGGAGACAGTATGAGGACATTTCTGGGCAAAGAGTCTACCTTCATCATAATCTTCCTATACAGCCAATTTTATAGTAATGATTATGAATGCAAAAATATCTGCTTCAAGGATCAAATTGAAATTAAAGTTATGTTTTCACAAAACATAGAAATAATTGCATAGGAATATATGTATGTGCATGATTTAGGACATGTGAAGTTTCTTCTGCTTTTTATAAATAGCATTTGGAGTTAGGAGGGAATGTGTAGAATAATCAGCTCAATCCTGCTTTCCCCACAAGAACACAGATGACCCCTCTCTTTCTAGGAGAGGGCTGTTCATTTCTCTCAATATAGAACGAAACATTTATTTTTTTTTAAAAAAAGGAGCTTTTCAGTTTCTTTGACTATAAGCAAATGGGGCCAAAAAAGAAGAAAAGAAGCAAAAACAACCAACAAACAAACCAAAACCACCCTCCCAACCCTGGTAAGTGCTTTCCTAAATGATTGGAGTTTATTGAGAATGTAAAATGCTTCTGATTGTAAGCATAGTGCTGACATGATCTTCTGAAAAAAGGGATACAATTTCACTATGTGAATAATGTCCAATTGTTTCCAAAGTACATAAGTAGTGTGGTTAGACAAAAATGTTATGCATCTATCAGTTTCACTGTATAAAACTGAAATAATTTTAGATATTGTGATTGCAGCCAGATTGATGAAGATTGTCCATTTGAGTCTAGGATGTGGGAGAAATAAAAGAAAATGTGGTTGAATGTTTTTCTCTGAGATTTAAGACTAACATAATCAGTACCTCAGCAATATCTACTTCTTTACACAGCAAGCATTCAATAAATGCTTAATTTTCTACGAGAGGATCATGTTTAGTTTTTTCTTCCCAGTCAATAGTAGCCTGATTGTATTCTTTCCTCTCAATCTAATTTGAATCAAGCAAATATGGTAGATGTGACAGTATAGAGCCTCATCCTGTAACTATCCACCTTCCTCATTCCAAAAGTTAGTCCACTTCTAGACTCTTCTTTTTAATAGCAATTTAGACTTTCTGCTAGGTTTTACTGCCTTCCTGGGCACACTGTAATTATACATTACTAGCAGAAAACCACAAAACTCCTGCCATTTCATTTTCACCCTCTGTCTTTTGAAATTATTTTCCCTATTCTCTATTAAAAATAAAGTCTCATGGTAGATGGAGACATTATGAATATAATTCTCACTTCTTTCCTGCTCCAAAGTGCTTGCCTGTCCACAAATTATTCAGTGGATTAAAAGCCTTTCCTTATGGGATCTGTAGAAAGAAATGATGCTTGCATGATGCTGGCTTACTGCAAGGGCCAGATGTACACCGAAGGCTTGAGGGAAGGATGTGAGAGAGGGGACAGGCTGATACTACATGGTGCAGCCTTCAGAGAGATTCTACAAGCTCATACAGTGGGCCTGAAGGTACCATATTTCAGTTCCTCAGTACTAAAAAGTGCTAATCCACATCTTACTGTGATGTTTTATAGTCTTAGTATAAGTTAGTAATTTTACTTCTTAATACACTATTGTTGTTGGAGGCCACTTATTCATTTCCCAGCTGCCCAGACTCCCAAAATAATCACACAGAAACTATATTATTTAAATCACTGCTCAGCCCATTAGCTCTAGCTTCTTATTTGCTAACTCTTAGATCTCAATTTAACTCAGTTCCATTAATCTGTATATCGCCACATGGCTGTCGCTTACTGGCAAGGTTCAGCATCTGTCTCTCCAGCGGCTCCATGGCTTCTCTGACTCCACCTCCTTTCTCCCAGTATTCAGTTCAGTTTTCCCTGGCTAGCTCTGTTTTACCCTATCAAGCCAAGCCAGTTTTCTTTATTCATTAACGGTAGTCACAGCATACAGAGAGGAATCTCACATCACACTGTTATTTATAGAATATCATTCCTAGTGAGACATTCCATAGTCACCAATTGAAAGCAATGCACTTGTCCAGGCAGAAAGAAGGTATGATTCCGTGAAGAATCTTACAGGAGGAAAAAAATGAGGCTTCCCTCTAAATATAAAGAGGTTGAACAAAAATAAAGAAGGAATCCCTGGCAAGAGAAACCCAGATTATTCTGAGCCATCTGAGCAAA
>NC_022031.1:21166367-21182605 GCF_000317375.1 Microtus ochrogaster | reverse complement strand
ATATATGTTGCATATTTATATGCAACAAACCCATTATTTTTTCTACTCCCTTCTATCTAATTTGATCCTTTTTGAATCTTTGTTGTGGTATGAGCCTGCAATGTCCCTGTAATTTGAGAAAGTTGTGGAAACTTTAGGAAAAATGGGGTCTTATTGGCAGAGAGACACCTGCACCTGGCCATTCATTATCATCATGCCTGAAATCCCCTGAAATCATGAACCAATCTAAGCTTAAGCTGCTTTAGTTAGGTAGTTTGGTACAGTGATCAAAATTGGATCTCTTTTTATATTCATTTTGCCTTTCACTCAAACTAAGCAACAACCAGCACTCTCCTTTTCCTGTGTATAACAATAACCCTGTCAATTGTCACTTTGAGTTGTGTGTTTCCTGTAGTACCAGGGGAAGTCAGACATAACTCCATTTTGCTGTGGATCAGTTAGATGCAATTATTTGGCTTGCTGGAATGACTCCATAAAATGTGGTTGCACTTCTAGTTGCAATATTGTTATATTTAGAAAATTTCATTTTAATTTGAAAATATTGTACATCTAAATTTCATTTAGTATATATAATCATCTATCCAACCTCTCACTTACCTTAAATTTACTCACAACATTTACATTTACCTTGTAGTTTAGCATCTCAAGAAATTTTTTATCACTATGCAGGAAAGAAACCAGGCTTCTGTGTAGCTCACTTTCTATTGAATACAAGTAGCTTCCATGTCATCACAAAGCTAAAAGCTGAACCCACTGCAAATCCAAGGCCATCTGTAGTTTATATTGGCTTGGCTGTCCAGGTGCAAAGCATTCTTCCAATATGTCATATTATTGTGTAAAATACAGGAGATGTTAGTTTTGGCTTGAAGTTTTATAGGTTCTAGTCCACAATTAGTTAGCGCTATTGTTTTTAGGCAATTCAATGTATCATAAAAGGAACATAGAAAGACACAAAAGCATTCAGCTCATAGCTGGGAACAAAAAGAGTGGCAAGGGATGAAGAAAGCAATATTTCAATATTCCCTTCAGGGACACAGCGCAGAGGGACGAGCTTTTAATAAATGTGTCCTTAGGGAAAATTTCAATTAAATCAATGAAAAGAAATTCTGTAAAATGGCATTTGGAAGCTAGGAAGATGGCTCCGTCACAAAAGTGCTTTCTGAACAGACATGAAGATCTGAGCTTGGATCTCAAGCAACCACATAGAGCCAAATTATGAAGTTCATCTTTCTATGAGAAAGCTGAGAAGGTGGAAACAGATGGATCCCTAGAGGTTGTCTGCCAGCCGCTCTGGCCTAATTAGCCTACTCTAGGTTCAATGAGAGATCCTATCTCAAAAAAGCAAAGGGAAAAGCAACTGTGGAAGACACTTGAAGCCAATTTTTGACCTCTATATGTAATCACACATATTTATACATACATTCACAAGAACACATACACATATACTACAGGTACCTCCACATGGTGATCTAGGTCATCCCCCATCAAATCCTTGTGTTTGTGTGAACTTCCTAATAAGTTTTCTTTCAGACTAGACATATTGCAATATGAGTTTTTCAGGACATTTTATTAAGTTACAATTTACCAGCATGTAATACAGAAATATATACAAATCCTCACATAGTGACAGAAGTTTTCACAAAGTCTATGCCCCCCATGTCAAAGAAGCACAGATCAGGAAATACAACCTTCCTGTCATTAATACTCTGATTCTCACATCTGGCTCTTAAGAGGCAACAAGTGTTTGAATATTGGTCATTTTGGAAACCAGTGACTTCCCTCTATAAGAATTTGTTATTCCTTCAATGTATGAACAAATCTGCCTGCTTTAGTTTTTCCTCTTTTTATCTTTAGTACTTTTTCTTTATGCTTTAGCCTTTGATGTTGAAAGATCAAAATTTCTCAATACAAATGATGCACAGTGAAAAGACTGATCCTGTGTCTACAAGGACAGCATGAATTCAGAAATCCAGATGTCAAATGGAGCGGAAGATGATAATGTGGAATTGCATTATCAAGTCAAGCTTTGGTCAAGTCGGAGGAAGTCATTTACTTTCCACTCCCTTTCCAATTCACATCCTAGAACCTACTTTGCTGCCTTACAATAACCAAACGTCTAATAGTCTATGAACCCACGGGTGGCAGGGGTGATGTGTTGGTGGCATTTGTGGCTCTGTTCTTGTCTCCTGTTATCTGCAGCCTTTCTTATGACTCTTCTCTACATGTTCTCTTCCTTTATATTCCTGTACACATTGTGTATCCCTGACTTCACAAAAGCAGCCTTGTGTTTGTCATTGGTGATCTATGAGCAATAAAATGCAACAGTGGTTGCCTCCTTATCTCTAAACACCAAAGCATTCAAGTGTCAGGACATTATATGGTAACTAAATTGCCATGAAACACAAGCCATAAATCCAAAATACACCATTTTCCATAAGAGGTGTCTAAAATTGCTATGTATTCTTTTCTCTGTCTTTGGTACTTCTGATGATTTTCTTTCTTATTATTCTCAGAAACACATTTTAGTACTAGTCTTATTCAAATGGAGATGCTTTTTCACATATCCTTTCGTTGTTCTGTCCAGCAACACTTATTATAACAGAGCACCTCTCACAGGTAAAGTTGTTGACAATGTGAAAAGAAGACAATTTGGGGCATGGGTCTTGTTCTTGAGAAAATAATGTTATACCAAAAGATGAAGATATATATATTTTATTCTTATTAATTGTTGATGACTATTGGGCTAGGCACTGACCCTACGAGTAAAGTAAAATTTTATTAGAACTATTTCATTGACTTTTTCTTTCTGTGACTCTTTTTGTCAGTCTGATCTCTGGTTCCTGGCTCAGCATCCAAAATGGGCTCTCTCTCCTGACTCATTCTTCAGTTTAGATGAGTCTTTGCTTAGCCACACCCACAAGCTCTGAATCATCATTGCCCCAGCACATCTAGCATGCAGGGCAGATAGTGAGTCATAGATTTTGAGGTTGGGTTGGAGTCTCAGTCCCAACGCTGAGAACCTATCTTGGTTACAGAAGATGGCTGGTTCAGGCTCCATATTCTCTATTACTAGAGGCCCTTGGGGTTCCTGGAAGTTTCAATTGCACCAGGTTCCATTATCACTCCTTTAATGCCCACCTATTTTATTGATATCCCTTATTTTCTCATTCCTTCCTGCCTCCCCACCTGATCTTTTCTGTTCCCATCCCAACTCACCTTCAGTCCAACCACAATACCTATTTCCCCTTCCCATGGAGACCCATGTATCCCCCCACAACCTCTCCATTTTATCTAGTTTCTCCAGATCTGTGAATTTCAGTGTGATTATCCTTTACATAACAGCTAATATCCACTTATAAGTGAGTACGCATCATGTTTGTCTTTCTGGGTCTGGATTGCCTCACTTGGGATATTTTTTTTAGTTCAACCCATTTTCCTGAAATTTCATGATATCATCATTTGTTAAATAGCTGAGAAATACTCTATTGTGTAAATATATCACATTTCTTCATCCATTCTTCAGTTGAGGGACATCTAGGTTGTTTCCAGTTTTTGGCTATTACGATTAAAGCCTCTATGAACATAATTGAGCAAATGTCCTTGAGGTATGATGGGGTCTATTTTGGGTTTATGTCCAAGAGTGATACAGCTGGATTTTGAGGTAGATCAATTTCTAGTTTTCTAAGGAACCACCATATTTATTTTCATAGTGCCTATAGGAGTTTTCACACTCAGCAGCGATGGAGGAGTGTTCCTATTGCTCCACATCCTCACCAGCATGAGCTGTCGGTTGTGTTGTTGATCTTAGGTAATGCTGACAAGCTGACATGCAATCTTAAAGTCCTTTTGACTTACATGTCCCTAAAGGGTGTTGGATTTGGTCAAAGGCCTTTTCAGCATCTGATGAGATGACCATGTGAGATTTTTTTTCAGTTTATTTATATGGTAGATTACATTTACTGATTTATTTTTATCATGAGCCATCCCTGCATCTCTGGAATGAAGCCTACCTGATCATGATGGATGAACCTTGTGATGTGTTCTTGATTTAGGTTTTCAAATAGTTTGTTGATTATCTTCTCATCTATGTTCATTAGGTAAACTGGCCTGGAATTCTCTTTCTTTGTTGAATCGTTCTGTGGTTTTGGTACCAGGATAAGGATAGTCTCATAAAATGAATTTGGCAATGATCCTACTGTTTCTATTTTGTGAAATTATTTGAATAGTATTGGTATTAGCTCTTTTTTTGAAGGCCTAGTAGAGTTCTGCACTAAAATCATCTGACTCTTGACTTTTATCTTCTTTCCTTCCTTCCTCCCTCCCTTCCTTCCTTCCTTTCTTTCTTGGCTTGGAGATTTATGGCAACTGTTTCTATTTCCTTAAGTTTTATAGGTCGATTTAATTACTTATCTGATCTTGATTCAACCTTTGTAAGAAGTATCTGACAAGAAAATTATCCACTTTTTTTTTTTAGATTTTCCAATTTTGTATAGTACAGGTTTTTAAAATATGACCTAATGATTCTTTGGGTTTCCTCAGTGTTTGCTGTTATGTCTGCCTTTTCATTTATAACTTTGTTACCCTTTGATTATTTCCCACCTTCTACTCTTCTTGAGTGTGCTAGCTTCTAGGGCTTTCAGGTATGTTATGTTGCCAGTAAGAGATCTTGCCATTTTTTTATGAAGGCACTTAGGGCTATAGACTTTCTTCCTAGCATTGTTTTCATTGAAGTATGAGTTTGCTGTGCAATCATTTTCATTGAATTTTATGAAGTCTTTAATTTCTTTACTTATGTCTTAACCCAGTATTCATTTAGTAGAAAAATTTTCAGTTTCCATGAGTTTGTAGACTCATAGGTATGTTGTTTCTGTTGTTGAAGTTCAGTTTTAACCCATGGTGACCTTTGAGGATGCTGGAGGTTATTTCAACTTTCCCAAATCTGTTGAGATTTGCATTGTGACTGAGTATCTAGTCAATTTTGGAAAAACATTCGTGAGTTGCTGAGAAGATACATTCTTTTGTATTTGGGTGAAATCCTCTGTATCTGTTACTTCCATTTGGTTTATAACATCTGTTTGCTAAAGTGTTTTTTCTCTTTAGCTTTTGGATGCTTGTCCATTGGTAAGACTGGGGTACTGAAGTTTACCCCTGTTGATATGTGAAGGTCAATATGTAGTTTAAACTTAAGAGTGTTTCTTTTACAAACTTTTTGAACGTTGGTACCCTTGTGTTCTGGGCATAGATGTTAAGAATTTATTCCTCTGTGTCTGTTTTTATGTTCCCCTTTTCATTCCTGAGTTTGTTAATTTGGATATTCTCTCTCTGCATTTTGTTTAGTTTGGATAAAGGTTTGTCTGTTTTGTTTATTGTTTTGCAGAACCAACTCTTTGTCTCATTGATTTTTTGTATTGTTTTTTGTTTGTTTGTTTGTTTGTGCCTATTTTTTTTTATTTCAGCTCTCAGTTTGATTAGTTCCTGCTGTCTAGTCATCCTGGGTGAGTTTGCTTCTTTTTGTTCTAGAGTTTTCAGGTGTTACTCACTAGTGTGGGATTTTTCCAGCTTCTTTATGTAGGCATTTGGTGCTATGAACTTTGCTCTTAGCACTGCTTTCATTATGTCCAATAAATTTGAGTATGCTGTGTGGTCAAATTTCTTTTATTTCTTCCTTGACTCATTGATGATTCAGGAGAACATTGTTTAATTTCCATGTGTGTTTGTGGGTTTTCTGAAATTAGTATTGCTGTTGAATTCTAATTTTAAGCCATGATGATCCAATAAGATACATGAGGTTATTCCAACTTTGTTTTGTATCTGTTGAGGCTTTTTTTTTTTTTGAGACAGGGTTTCTGTCCTGGCACTAGCTCTTGTAGACCAAGCTGGCCTAGAACTCACAGAGATCTGCCTGCCTCTGCCTCCCGAGTGCTGGGATTAAAGGCGTGTGCCAAAGCTGCCCGGCTGAGGCTTGTTTTGTTACCCAGTATGTGGTCAGTTTTTTATAAGGTTCCATGAGGTGCTGAGAAGAAATTACATTCTTTTATGTTTAGATAAAATGTTCTGTAGATGTCTGTTAAGTCCATTTGAGTCATAACATCTATTAGTTCCTGTATTTCTCTATTAATTTTCTGTCTGACAGACCTGTCCAGTGGTGAGAGTGGGGTGTTGAAGTCTCTCACTATTACTGTGTGGGGACTGGATTTCTGGTAGATGGCATAGTCTCTTGTCAAGTAGGAGGTCTCCAACTGAGTTGAAAGCACAAGTTCTGGATGGCTGCTTGGTTTCTCATCCAACAAGGAAGTCTCTGTCTAGGTTAGAGTCTTAAATTCTGGTGGTCTTTATGGAGTCTAGTCCAGCAGGGAGTTCCTTGTGAGCTTTCTGGGATATGGTGATGAGGAGAGGAGAGGGAATTGGGGACAGGCTGTGTGGCCTATCTGGTAATCTAGAAAGCCAGGTCTTTTTCTTGTGGGAGTCAGGGCCTGTAGTTGTATAGGAGTATTTGCTATAGGGAACCTAGAGAGTGGGGAAGGTCCACAGGTGGAGGCTTGCCTTGCTTAGCAGGTGTGGCCTGTCGTTGGGCAGGGGTATCTGCCTGAGGAAGCAAAAACAGTGGAGAAGTTAGTCATGGGAAGCATGGTCTGTGGTTGTAGGTGGTAGTAGGTGGTAGTAGGAAATGTTTCATTGCAGGAACCTAGAGCATGGGAAAAGTCCAGAGCTGAGGTCTGTGTGTTCTAGCAGGCATAGCCTGTAGCATGGGGTGTCTGACTTATAGATTTTAAATGTACAAAAGGATTTTTAGACATTAACGTGGATACTGAGCAGTGGGATTAAGAGTAATTCCTTCAGACTAGAAGATCGAGTTTATCTTAAAGCAAATGACACCTCAAATATCCTTGACGATTGAGTTGTTTGTGGCCATGTGAATACTAGAAGAGTGTACCCTGGCAGTAAAGTCAGAATAATATGGGATAAAATGCAGAGGGAAAAGGAGTTTATATGAGGAAGGATTTCTTTTAAACAAAAGAAACAGCCAGCACACCACAGGAAAAGGCTCAGCAAAAAAATGGCCATCCACAGTGCAGGGCTTTTCTCACAAGCCTAGAGACTTTGTCCCATTTTTCTTCAGAGACAGGTGAGTTGTCAAGGACTCATCTTTCTCTTTCACTCTGTCATTCTCATCACCTTGGCTCAGCTTAAAGTCATTCTTCACTTTCACATCCTTTAATTTGTTTATAATGGGACACAATGTATTGTATAAATATATATGTATACTTCAATATGTATACACAATGTATGATGATCATATCAGTCTAATTACCATTTTTTCCCACTGAAACAGTTACTATTTTTCTGTGTTGGAGACTTTCAAATTTTCCCTTTAAGCCATTTGTGATACTAGAGTAAGTCTATAGTATCCTCACCCCATTATGCCTTATAGGATTTACACTTATTCCTCCAATCTAGCTGTATTTTGGTAACTTCCATTCTCTGTCTTCATTCAGCCCCATTCAGGTTCCAGTCACTAATCCCTGACAATCACTAAGTTTTGTCCCTGTTAGATTAATATCTGTTTTTCTCTCCAGTAGTCTCAGTCCCTTGCGTGTTTTCTAGCATGTAGTCAATGCTTAATAAGGGTACCACCTTTATTAAGAATTCATTTACTTTCTATTATATAGCCTAAACCCTTAGTGAACACAGTCTCGCTGAGAGGACTTCAAAAAACTTCTTATCCATGGCAATTACTAAAATTATGAATGCATAACTGATTGAATTAATGTGTGATCATATCAGGCTGAAGTAATGAGTGATTTATGAGACCGATGAACTTGTAACTGCTGATGGGATGGATGACGATGTTGGTGCAAGGCTTAAGGCTTTCACTGTTTTCTGGTACTTTCCTTTTTACCTTTCTGTTGGGTTCTCTTAAATCCTCCTTTTTTACCTGTGTCTTCCCCTCTAAATAAGTGATGAAGACCCTGGAACATATGCTCACTTTCACTTCCTGAGCTCAGGCTAAAGAACCCAAATGCCTCCAATGTGTGAGCATGTTTTAAAGACTTGTTTATTTCCTACCCTCCTTTTCTACTTTGTAGTCAGTTCTGCTTTAGGCTTCTATTTGCTTTGCTTTTGAAAGGCCTTCTAAAATGCCGGTCTTGATCTTGAACTCCAATGCAACCCTTACCGGGTCTTTTTCGTGAAAGCTGCTTGGGGGAACAGGCACTTGCCTGGCCTCCCACAGACTCAACCCTGAAAGTGCTGTGTTGATGCTACACTTGGTGCTGCTGGGAAATGCTCAGTGGGCAGTGAACACTGTGTTTTGAGGTTGTGGAACTCAGACCCCCAGCAAAACAGCCATTACCATCATCATCAGAGCAGCTGTGATTATCCATAAGAAACTCTTACATGTAGATCAAGTTACTCAATGGGCACATATATGCACAGGTCCTACATCGGTCCTATTCAGGCTCCCTGGTTGTTAGTTCAAATTCAAGTTCACATGAGCCAGGTTAGTGGTGTCTGTGGGTTTTCCTGAGATGTTCCTGACCCAATTCGTACAGTTCCTCCTTCCTCTCCTCGGGAGGATTCCCGGAGCGCAATGGTCCAATGTTTAATATTGGATCTGTAGCTTGTTCTATATGAAACTCTGAGCAATGGGAACTGAGGCTGCCCAACATGATTGGACTGGCTATTGGGAACCTATTCCTCATGCTGGATTGCCTTGCCAAGCTGGAATACCGGGGAGGCGAGGGGAGCATTTGGTCTTATGGCAGCTTGATATGCCATGCTATGCTGACGCCCTTTGGAGGCCTGCCCCTTTCTGAGCTATTATGAGGAGGGTAGAGGAGTGCAGGGGAGTGAGAAGAGAGGAAGGACGAAAGGCTACTGTTGGGATGGAAAATAAATTATTAATTGAAAGCAACTCGCAAGATCAGGCCTCTTGACAACCATTTGTACAGGGAAAGAATTGGTTTTGTTTTTAGACTCTCACCCGAAGTTCAAACCACTCCCTCTTGAGCCTCTTGGCCAGGTGTTTGTAAGCCTTCCCAGGTACGGGCTGCTTAGAGAGATGATAAAGCATACAGAGGGTCGAAAGCACACAGCTGGAATTGAGACTCCAGTGGCACAGATCTGCAGAAGCTGACATCCACGCTAGGACGGGAATTTTAAATGACTCGGCGGTTTTGGTGTCACCTATGCCTCTGTAAGTGAAACCCCTCACCAAAGCTTCTGCAAGTAAACCAAATAATTAAATTCATGAGTTCTCACAGCTAGACTTGGGGGGAAGCGTTACATTTGGGGCCCCGAATGGGTTGAATAGATGTTGGTTCCCAGCAGTCAGGGAAAATTCCTGAAGCAGTTAGTCAAACTGTCTCTAAGCTGTTGTTCCTGCTGAGAGCCATGTCCTCTGTCTGGGAAGCCTGTGTATGTGAGCCCATGCTGACATTAGTGTAAAGTTCTGGTTTCCTCTCAAACACGCTCTCCTTTCTCCCCAGGAGAACTTTCTTTATTCATGACTTTCATTGTCTGTGAACAGATGGTCCATCACCAGCAAGTGACAAATTGTTCTCTTCCCAGGAAGTGCTTGGAAACAAATTAATGATCGATAGGACAGCAATGGAGGGTGTGGAAACCCTTGAAGTAAATGAGTCCAGCACATAGTTTTCCAACTGTAACCAGAGCATCTGCCTCAGGAAAAGAGAAAGTCAAAAGAAACAGAATTTGTCAGCTCGCTGTCATATATACTTACCTGGGAACCCAATTATTGGGAAGATAAATATTTTTCTGGTTTTAAATTGGTATTCCAGAAGACAGCAGACCTGTTTAGCCTTGTGTAAGGTGCTGCTCTGAATTGTAATAACTAAATACTTCATACCTGTGGGGAGGTATAGAACAAGGCCAATAACTGCAAATAAATGTGACAAAGTGTCCAGATCACATATCTGCAAGGCCTTATCAATCATATTAACACATACTCATCATAAACTGCTCATCCAGAATTTCTAAATATAAGACACAGTAGGCAACAGTACAGACTTGTCAGTACATTTTTTCAGTATGTATTATCAAACTAAAATGTTTTCATTGCATACACACACACATATATATACACATATACATATATACTGTTACACAAACTTCGTTTTGTGTTCCAGTAACAAAATATTTAAGACTGAGTAATTGGTAAAAAATAGAAATTTGTTTCTTAAAGTTGTTAAGACAAAGGCCAAAGGGTTTGCCTTTGGTGTATGTCTTATATCTCATCGCAGAAGAGACACTAGGAGGGTGAGAAGGAGAGATAAGAAAGATAAGAATCATTCCTTTATCCAGAATCTACTCCCAGGATAATTAAGCCATTCCTGAAACAAGAATCTCAAATAGATGGATACTAAACAATATACGCAGGCAGAATATTCATAATGGAACAACATTTCAATGCCTAACTAGTATCTCAGTACTGTTGTATGAGGGTACTGTGTTCAACAAATAAATGTTGGGAGACACAGTCAAACCATAGAACATGCATACTCTGTAATTCAGTCAAATTTTATTTGTGCAGGGGGATGTGTTTGTGTGGAGTTGATTATATCACTTCCCAAAGATTTACTGTTGGTAAATCTTAGTTTCTTTTTTTCACAATAAATCTTTGAGTTGGGGCATTTTTCCAAGAAGGATTTGAATTTAGTTTATCTTTGTATGGCCATGAAGTTAAAAATTCAATTGCCGTGGGATTAAATGCCTTTATAAAAATGCTCCGTATTGATAAAGAATGGTCAATTCTGAACATTTGGCTACTTTTTATAAATTATAAATATATTGGATTGTGAATTAGACTTGAATTCACTTATATTAGTGTTCATCCTCTTTTATTCTCTTAAAGCATGTTTATCAAGTGTAAACTTGTTCTCCCTGCTAATTTTGGTGAAGTTTTTTGCTGTCTTCTTTTATATTATTCTATCAGCAATTCTGTATCTCTATAATTCACCCCATATTCTTATGAGATGTATATTAGAATGAAAACTTGTATAAATAGAGTGAAGAAATATTCCAACATTAAATGAAATAATATATCATTAGGGATTTAATAAATGAAATAACTTGAACTTAATAATCATAAAATATCATTATATTTTCTCACTTTTCACAGATATTTTATTATTTAAAAAGAGAATGAGTATGTGATTTCTTTAGGAGCATAATTTCCTTACCACTAACATCACGTATTGAAATAAATAGGGTGATTGTGGCTCAAATGCAATAAAAAGTAAGTCAGTCATAGTAGAGTGACTCAAATGCCCCATTACTACCCACCCTTTAGGTTTCTGTGATTTAAGAGATACCAACTCATTCAACACTATAGATAAACTTTTATTTCATCAATGTTATTAGATAGACCAGTCCATTAAAGATGGAATACCTGGACCACCAGCCTCCATCTCCTTCTTTCACCCACCAACCTTCATACGTGAAGAAACAGTTCACATTATAATTTTTAATTCCACTTCAATTTCACTTTATGTTTCATCTTTCTCTACTTTAACATCACAAAAGATTCTGTATTGATTTGTGAGAATATATGATTAATTGGTAAGGCAGCTGTAACCCTAAGGTTATGAAGTTTATTTAAATGTCCCTTCCCAATCGTTCCTGAGCACAACTACCTTGTTCCTCCTCACTTCCAGGACCCTATCATAATAAACTGGAAGATTTCCTTGAGTATTCATATAACAAAATATTATTTTATGTGCATTTCAAAGTATACAAAATCATGACATATTTAAGGAAAAAAAGTGTGCTAAAGGCCTATTTTTGGTAGTTTTCTATTCAAAATTTTTTCAATTTTTTTATTTTGCTATACATAATTCATAATATTTTAATTGAAAAAATAGTGTCTACTTATGATAGAACATGATTTATTTGAGATATGTATGCCTTTTGATGTTAATTCTCATGCCTGCTTGGAGTTTTAGAGCATAAATAACACATTTTATTGCTCTACCTATAATACTGTTTCTCCCATGCTGCAAATCATGCATCAATAAGTTTATTGTACATTTCCCTACTTCTGTAAGACAATTGTATTTAGAATAAATAACATAGCGTATACAAGCATATACATGTTTGAATCTGGCATCAAAGGTCTCAATAATGATCAGTTGAACAACAGTTTTCTAATTGCCTTCCGGCATGACCATATTAAAATATATTCTTAAACAGAGTCCATGAAGCCTTCTGTTTCTGACATCTTCAGTTTTCTAAGTTTCGAAAAGCCAAAGGAAAAAAAATTAAATATAACTTAATTTTCATTACCCGAAATGAAAAATTTCATTAACAATGAAAATTACTTCCTATAATGCCGCTTTAATTTCAATATGAGTTGCGTATTTTTGTCAGTGTTTGTTTTCTGTTACCTATAGTGGTCTGGGAGGACCTCAGACTCATACCACCCAATGCTTACAGCATTCCTGACTCAGCATCACTCCCGGTCCACATTTTTTTCTTATGTGTTTCCACTGCCTAGTTCTCATATACAAGCAAACAAAGGAAACTAAACACAACTTTAAAACCAACCTGTTTGTGTAGGCTGTGTATATGTCCCTTTACATTATATTTGTTAATAAATGGTCACTGGGAGTAAAGAGTGTTTGGTGTCTCTTGGACTGTTTCAAGCATGACTTGTGCCACATTTGAATCCTGCTCTGCTCATTTCTTTCATTCTTCCTTTAACCTTCAAACCCTTTGAATTTTAAACTTGGAGGTGAAACTATCATGAGCTAGTAATGCTTCCACTGGATTATTCTTTTAGTAATTATTCCACTGTACTTATGACTAGTAACATAAAAATAGTGCAAAATAATATTTTTATAACCCCCAAATACCACCATTTTAGCATGTAATCAACTTAAAAATACTAATGTATCTAAACTCTCTGTGTCAAGCTAAAACTCCAAAACCCTGTGTGTACTTTATACTAAGGCATTTTCCAACCATGTGTTATATTTCCAGCAATGATACCTGAATGTTATTTATATTAAATAATTACAATTGAAAGGGACGATTTAAAAATTCTTCCAAACCTATTTAAAGTCCTACTAATACAGAAGGATTGTTTTTAGATATAAATTCAAATCAAGTAAACATTTAATTTTTTTAAAATTTGTTTTGTTGATCCCTCTAGTCCCTTTCAAGGAGCTCTATGGCAAGTACACACCATCCAGGACACCTGGAGAGTGTCTCTTATCTACTCGAAATGAATAGACAGGTATAAGCTTGAGAACTAAGAAAAATGAGATAAAGTTAAGAAACAAGGTAAATGCCATAAAATCTATTTTTAAATATCTTTGAAATTCTAGAGAAAATATGGTTCTCAAAGAAGAAGCCTACTTTGGTCTGTGTGGAAAGTGTGTGTGACCGCCGAAGAGAAGCTTTCCTCTGTCTCAGCCAGGCAAAGATGAATGGATTTGGTCTTTAATGGGAGAGGTTATTAAAGAAAGAATTTTGATTAAAGATTATTGAGAAAGAATTTCTCTCTATTCATAGTAAGGAGCCCCAAGAGCTCTATCCCTGTAGCTTTTAAATTAGGGTAAATGTGACTCTGCCTGGGTGATTTAGTTGCAGGCCTTCCTGGACTGCATCCATGAACATACCAACGTCTCTTCCTGCTCTGAGCTTGTGCTTCTAATGATCACCTGTGGATAAATGATCCACATTTCCAGTTGTTTTTAAAATGCTGGGAGAGCAATTGATCTTTTTGACTGTATAATTATTGATATAGAGATTTTTAATGTTTGTTTCCCTGAGATGAACTAAGTTGGTAACTGAGGTATTACTTAGCTGTGAACTCTGAAAAAGCACTGGACTGATTTAAAGTACTTTCTGGGCCCCTGAGGGTGATCAATAGGCAGAGAATCCCACAGCTATCTTTGAGAAATTCATACCCCTCACATAAATGATCAACAAAAGGCTACTGTTGCAAAAGTCATGTTCATGTTGAACTAAGTTCATATGTGGGCCCATGAACTAGATTCCCAGGTGATTCCCTTAGATTGCTTTGGTTGTTCACAATGCCCCTGAGTCATGAAAGAAGAGGACATCTCATAACTAGATTGCAATATCCAGTTTTCCTGGAGATCATGTACAGTTTGCCTCAGAAGACTCATTAGTGATAAATTCTTTGGGGCTGTCAATTTGGCAAAACAGTGACTCTTGATATCAGAAAACATTTCTGCTGCTGCTGTAAAAATCTTTTCTTGAGTAAAATTTAGTCAAGCTCTTGTCTAGCTTCTTTTGTTTACTAGTTTTGAGAAATCTGGCTTCTTACATACTATAAGTGCCTTTTTAAAACATTTTAAATAGGGCACTAGTAGTTGCTGCTGTGATATTTGAGACTAGGCACGGATTTCTTAGACCTGGTAGCTATGACCATCCAGTTACCAAACTCCTCTGAGAGTGCACAGACAGAAAAGAGGCTAAGAGGACAGGGAATATGCTAGAAATCTCAGATTCGATCACATCTTATTCAGACATTAATCATTTCTCTTTAATTCTATGCTAGATGATTAAATGCTGGTGAATCTTAGCCCTTGGGGTATCATGCGGCACTGGGAAAGTTTCTCAACGGTGACGGTCTTTCTCAAGTTCTTTAATGATTTACCATTGGTTGCAAAATATTATTGAAACTCAGTGAAAGAGGAAGTATTAGGCAATGTTATCTGAGAGTAATTAATTAGATACTTTTCATTGTATATTAGAAATTAATATGTTAGGACTGGGTAATTTAATTGCTGGTGCAAAAGCAGGGAATGAAAAGTTTCATACTACTGGGAATATGCTAAAGAATATTTTGAGTCCCATGATTTACCACAGTTGGGAGACTTTCTTGGAAGTCTTATGACCACAAAGGTACCAAGTCTCTAAATACTGTCAGAGGGCAAGGAAGTAAGGCATCAGTAGCAAGTCAGGTTCTCTCTTCTGTGCACAACCTTATCTACTTGCGGATGTACAGTGGACCAAAGAAGGGACACAGGAAGGTGTGACTATGATGCTAATAGCACTATGTGGGAGTCAAGGGCCTTAAAGTTTTATAGAGAGAAAGATTCCAGCTGTAACTCAGCTTGCTTCTCTACCTTTATCTTCTATATTCCATTACATAATAGTGGAAAGAAATTCATAAAATTCCTACTCTTTAGTTTTGGTTCTGAAGGATGGTGATCTGATCTTACATTCTTAGTAGTTACTATAGGAAGCAGAAGACAAGACTGGCTGTCAATGCTGTTGATAAATCCACAAATTTAGAAAATCAGCTGCATAGACAAAGAAAGATGAATAATATTTTGGTGAACAATCAGTTTAAGCAACTCAAGATTCAATTGCCTTTATGAGAAACAAACAGGCAATAGTTCCGATTTGTCCCACAGTTCATGTTGTCATCTGCAAAGTTTTTGACTGTAGATCTAATGGCAGCATTGGATCTAATTACAAATTAGTGATTGGTTCATTTAGGGAATAACTCAACTGAATGGCAGGGCAATGAAAAATGAGCAGACCCTGAGGGGACACTCTGGCAGTGATAACTAATTCTGCCTGCTGATAGGAATCAGCATAGGTCACTCAGAAAATAGCCCTGGACAGAGCCAATTATTCACCTTCCACCTGCAGTGAGTGCTTTTCTCAGCCTTGGCTCGACTGACATCAATTAACCCTCATGACATTCCTCAATTATGTGATCCATCCTTCCAAAGCAGGGTCTAGAATATCTCAAATTTGTTTTGCTTTTCTTGCAAAGATTTTATACTGAACAGCTGTGATGTTTCCACTCTTAATTTTTAAGAGCACTTTGTCCATCCGTTTTGGTTATTTGCTTACTCTTTTGAGTGCGTCTTAACATTTTATAAATGAATGCATGTCTCCAGTGAATTCTTGAAGTACTCTAGTTTAATAGCTGCTTTACTTTGGTGTTGTGTATTATCATATTAAAGATGTATTAATTGCACATAGGGATTGATGTTGCCAATGTATTCTTTCTTAAGGACCTACACATAACCATCCATTGCTCTATCATTTAGCTCCTCACAAAGAGCTAATATGGAAAGATCATTAAAAGGTAAATGGCTCCTTATAAATTTCTTAGCAATAGCTTTCATTTTTCCTTATATCAGCTATCTACTACACTCACAAATGGTATTTTTTAACAATGTAACTGTGTAGCAATCCTGCCAGCAAAACCAATAATGAGAGCTGTTTGA
>NC_022031.1:21160155-21164019 GCF_000317375.1 Microtus ochrogaster | reverse complement strand
ACAGTGTGCTTCTCCAAGAGCTCATGTCAAGACTGAAATTCCTAATTTGTGTTTGTGTTTGGTACATTGAAGGAGTGCGTAGGTCTTTCAAAGGGATTGGGGCTTTCCCCCAGGCAGGGAGTTCTCGTTTTAGTGGGACTAAATTAGTAACCACAAGGATGGGTTGGGGTGAAGCAGATCTGGCACCTCCACTCCTTGAGTTTTTCACATATACCCTTCTCAATTCAGCCATTTATTTTCTTTTGTTTAACCACTGAGGTGACTTACTTATAAGAGTCCTCCTGTGATCTGATAGATGCTTATGCATTAGTTTGAACTACTGTATCTAGAAGAGGAGCTAAATTTTTCTTTATTACACCAACGCATGAATGAGGCTTTGGTCTGAGAACTCTGACTAGGGGCTATGAAGGAGCAGAAAAAGGACTGACACATAGACACATAGACTCAGAGCAGGAGAACTGAGGTCTGGTAGGATTAGTGGGCTCTGCCAGACGTACACCTACTACTGACCCTTACTGTTTTATAAGCACAGTCAGGCTGTAGGGGGTGTGGAGCAGCTATTTCCATAGGAGGTCTCTGTAGGCAGTCTTAGGCTGTAAACATCCAGAGGGGGAAAAAGCTGGAATTGCTTGTTTTTGTACACACTCAGATCCTGGAGGAAGCTTTATTATTTCTCTTAGGTCTGCCCAAGTAAGATATTACCATATTTCTGGGGCTGGTGTCCTTGACATCGCAGAGCCCATGTCAATAATGCATATCAACTCAAGACTTTACTCACTCAAGGTTTCCACCATGCCTTACATTTTAAAATTCAGCCAACCTAACATTACCTTCCAGTATATATTTCCTCATTTAGTCACATCTCAAACTTGCTGTATAGTTAGACAGACCTTGAACTCAGATCCTTCCCTTCCCCAGGGTTGAGAGTAAATGTGTAGACCCCTGTGCCTACAATCACCCTCTTTTGAATAAACACAACAAAATTATAAAACAAATACAGTAGGAGTTGTACTTACTTCTTTTGTATCACCAGCAATAAGTAAAGGGAGTATGTCATATTCAGACACTAGAAATAATGCTTATAGTTAGTTGTTTTCCGCTCATGGTCCTCCCCCCTCTTAATATCCATTGCCTCTTATTCTTTATTTACTATTGTTATGCATATGTACATATATGTATGTATATATGTAATTATGTAAATAATACTAGTTTAGTACGGTTAGTGTTGCTTGCACATATATTGTTTTAGGATTGACCTCGTAGTATTAGATAAACAATGGGGGCAGCTCATCCTTAGGAAGAAATAATTGTCTCTCTCTGTCAGTAGTCATTTATTGTCTGAAGCACTTTATCTAAAGGTGGACCTCATGAGATACCCCCTATACAGTTGGCATGTGATCTAGCATTATCATTGTTCAAGCCTTGTTTTGACTGGCATATTGTTGAGATTCTATGAATATTAGCTTCCCTGCCCTAACAAGAAGACACAATCCCACAGCAAACTTCCTGAGCTCTAGCCTACAATCTCTTTATCCCCTTTTCTACAATAGTTCCTGAGCCTTTGGTGTTGGAATGCACTGTGGATGTAACAACTGGGGTTGAACTCCTACAGCTGTTCTCTGCATTTTAAGTATATTTTCATTGGCACTTGTTTGATTGCTTCATTGGTTTATCATAATATACCTCGGCTTGTTCCAAAGGGACTGACTATAAGCGCCTTGGGAAAGTACTAAGATGAAACACATCAGCTGAAGAAGTTGGTTGGCAAGAGAACATGAGCTGGAAACCAGCTAGGAGCAAGCACTGTTTGAGCCTGCCATTCAGTTTGCATCATAGCAGTGACATGTTTCAGTTTGTGGTCAAAGCAAAGAGGAACGTACCAACAATTATAAAGTTTAGATAGGTGTATAACGCGAAATGCAAAAGGATATCAAGAAGTACAGCTTTCCTACCACCTGCAGAATGGGACATTCCCAATAGGACCTAAAAGAAATATTGTATTATATCATACCATGAACAACTATACATCACCATTTTCCCCTGCACTAGGAAGGACAGTGGAGCATTTCAAAACACCCTTCTCGTAATATCCCTCAATGAGAACATTTCACAACAGGCTTAGAGTGTGTGTTTATCTTTTAAAACTATATCTACTGACCATTTCTTATCTTTATATATAAGGTTGTTGAAAATTCTAGATATTTTACATTTTTCTCAACCAGAGAATCATTTTGTTCTTATTTTTATATAAAATATTTTCTGAGCAGATATTTTCAGAAACATTTTTTTAAAACCTAGCAGCACTGAGTGCGTTACATGGCCTCTGCCCTGACACAGCTAATCCACCCTGTAGGATAGATGCTATGAAAACTCCCACATGTACTATGATGATGAACTGTTAATTACAGCATTGCTGCAGCAGGGGGACAGCACATGTAATAAAGTGACCTTTCTACAAAAGGTTTGCTACTAAACTGATAATTGTCTAACAATTTGTCATAGATTTACTTAATGGGTGATTATCCAAGTATACATATATTGGCATGAGCAGAATTAGAAACATAACATTAAAGAAAAAGGGGAAATATACACAGCAAGCAATATATATGCATATATGCAATTTTACATATTTACATAAATATATAATCAGAAATAGAAGAAAAATCATGATGGGGAGTTTGCATTCATTAACATATGTAGTGACAGAAAGCTTGGCAATGGTGAACTCCAGCTTTAAGTCATGCCTGCCTCTGCAGAGCACAAGCAGGAGGCACTGTGAGTTGGATGTCAGCTGAGTCCACAATGCCTTACGCTTCAAAAAATAAGCAGGGAGCTAGAGAAATAGCTCAGTGGTGATGGGTGTTTACTGCTCTTGCAGTAGACTGGAGTTTGCTCCTAGCACCTATGTTAGGTAGCTGATGACCTCCTGTAACTCCAACTCCAGAGGATGTGACAGTTTTCTCACTTCCTCAGGCATTCCCATATACACAAAACTCGCTCACACAGATGTTCACACATATTCATGAACAAAAAGAAATCAGTAAATAGGTACTCTGATAGTAATGCAGCATTCAGCACATTATATATCTTTGAGATAATTCACAAAATAAAAACAGAAAAAAATGTAGGACATGGATATTAAAAATTATCCCTTTAAGCATTCGTATTTAGAGTTAGTCGCATATTCCCAAGAGAGTTTAATCAGCTTTAATAGAAAATATTCAAAGTTATTAAGGTATGTTGAAACTTTTGTGGTTTTTGACCACATTGTTGCTTTTGACCTTTCTGACTAGACTTGCAAAATTCTGAGTTAGTTATTTGAGAACACTGAGTCGTATTTTTTTTCTTGTTGATTCTGGGATATTCATGGAATAGTCACATGATGAGGACATGCTAGTTATCTATAGCCAGTGCAACGTGTATCTCTCGTTGAACATTTAGCCTGGAAGCAAGCTGTGATTTCTTTAGAGGCTTAGGGTTTGTAAAGGTTGAAAGATACACCACGTCTATGCAAGGGACGGACATCATACAACCTACTCCTGTGCTTTGATATTTGGATTCATACTTAGCTGATAGGAGCCAGACTCTATCAGGGGACATGTGTCTGGCACATTTTATGAAAGGCATTGCTAATTCACAACAGATCACTTGGGGCAAGCTGTAGGATGAAAGATCCAGGAACTATAAAGGATGGCTAAAGGACTAGAATGAGAAAGAGAATGGCTGGAGAGTCTATTTATAATAATATAAAGCCGGGCGATGGTGGCGCACGCCTTTAATCCCAGCACTCGGGAGGCAGAGGCAGGCGGATCTCTGTGAGTTCGAGACCAGCCTGGTTGGAGCCAGGCGATGGTGGCTCCCGCC
>NC_022031.1:21155708-21160055 GCF_000317375.1 Microtus ochrogaster | reverse complement strand
ATAATATAAAAAATGTATAATAAAAATAAGAATATTTGAAGATTATTCAATGATCTGGTGATGGAAATTTTTATAGTTTGACCCAAACGTATGCTAAAAGGGTAGGTTTCACCATTCAGTGTGATTATATGGTATTTAACATGTCCAAAACATCAGTTTACTTTGTCGTATGTAAAATGTAAATGGCATTTTTCCTTTAGTAGAATTGATGAACAGGTTAAGAACCAAATATTTGGAAATATATTAGTATATATACTTCTTATGAAATCCAATCAGGATCCAGTAATCAACACTAATCAGAAATATTCATACTTCATTTATAAAAGTGTCTGAAATGTCAAAAAATACTGAATTCTAAAGATTCTTGCTAGATCTGTCTTGAGGCTTAATAACAGTAAGCAACTGCTTTGTTAGGAAGGAACTGGAAAAGGCTATTTACTCTCACACAGCTGTATGCACGTGACATTAGGAGGAAAGTACAGCTAGCTGCGTTTTCATCATAACTGTTGTTCCAATCCCATAAAAAGTTATGGATCCCAGACCAGGAAGTAACATGACTATCAAAGTGACTGGCCCCTGATTAATGCTTCACTCAATTCGGCCAAAGAGATAAATCCTTTCTAGACTCAGACAGGTAGTTAGAAAAGGTTTCAATAGCCACAACAACAAAGTAACATAAAATTTTGTCATAAGAAAACATGTAAAGTACCAGTGTGTCATTGTATACCTTATAATTCTCCCTGGCAGTATCTAGTCGAATCTGCTACTAAATCTGTGGAAACTATACTGATTGAAAGACATTATCAATTTACACTTTCAGTAATGATCTCCCTCTCTAGTCCTGAGAACCACAGACTGCCATATTCCCCTGTGTTGGACACAGGCCACCAACCTCTGTTGAAAGCAGAGTTGACAGACAAGCATCTTGCTGACCCATACGAGACAGCAGACGCAACATCCCCAATGCTTCCCCTTCATAACTGCTCATTTCTCAGACCAATGCATGTCACAGTCAATGCCATTTTTAATTCTTCTTATAAAAAGCTTACTAAACTATGTAATCACTGTTTATGAAGCTTGGGGAAAGACAAGAACAAAGGAAAATATCAAAGATCCACATTTTTTATCTTTGTAAGTGGTAGAAATGCCTTTTCCAATTATACATATAAGAAAACTGAGGCTAAGGGTAGTTAAGTAGCTTGTCTGAAGCCATAGTGACAGAAATAGAATTATAATCAGGTCTGCCTAAAAGGTAATCCATTTTCATTCTGTTGGACCAGCAGTTCTTAACCTATCTTTTCTTTATTATTCATAGCAGAAGATATACACTTACAAACACATTCCCATGAGAATACATGGAATGGATATAAGTATAATTTCCTGTCTCTACTGATAACTCAACCTGTTTATCTACTCCTTCAGAAAACAGACAAAATTGCAAATGGAATGTCAGTCTTATAGGATAACCTTGACATTTCTTTAACTTCCCAGGCAAAAAGGTATTTTGTTCAGACCTGCTGTAGACTAACATAAAATAATTTCTGACAAATCTCACTGATACCTGTATGTTTTTGCCCCTTCACTATGCATTTTATAGGTTAAATGTCTTTCTTCCACCAATATCCAGATATTAAACCTATGACCCACATGAGGACATCAGTGGGTGGGTTTGGAGGACATAATTAAGCTATGAGAGTAGAAAATCTTACAGATGGATTTTGGAGATTTTCTAAATAGAGCCTAGAGATCTAGTTAGCCCCTTCCAGTATGCAAGCATATAATGAGAAGATAATATCTCTGAACCAAGAGACAGCCCTCACCAGGCAATAAGTGTGCCAACACCTTGATTACATTATTCTTAGCCTTCAGAAATATGAGAAAGAAAATACAGGTTGTTCATAAGCCACCAGTCTATCATAGTCTTTTAAAAAACACAAATCAGCCAAGATCACCCCCATAAAGTTATCTGTTTGCATATTTGTGATGTGATAGAAGCATAAGGATCCATAATCCTTATAGTGGGTAAAAGAGGGGCGATTATATCAGGTGGAGCTGTTTTTCTCAGACAGGAAATATGCTACACTATCATCGAAAGTAGGCTTTGAGCCGCTTCAACTTTCAACAGACTTTGCTGTTAGGCCTGATTTTGTTACTTTGCAAGGAGTAAATTCCCTTTGGTTTGAATATAATTGTTATATGAAACAGGGTTAGAGGCAGCTTCAATGAATAAAGTCATAGAATGTATCTGCTAAGAAATGGCACAGCTCGGGCCAGCTGTTTCTGTGGGTTTCCCCGTCATGGTCTTGTCCCTTTTGCCAGTAAGATCACTCTTCCCTCTGTATGACTGCTCTCCAGGGGTTCGGCCCAGTGCTTAGCTGTGAATCTCTGCATCTTCTTCCATCAGATACTGGATGAAGTTTCTGTGATGACAATTAAGGGGGACCTGTGTAAGACCGAACTAGGTCCTCTGAATGTGGGTGACATTGTGTGGATTGGGCAGTTCATTGAGCCACTGGTCGTGGTGCCAGGATGTATCCCTACTGTGTGAACCAGCTCTTTGGAGCCTATTCCCTATGGAGGGATACCTTGCTCAGTCTTGATACAGTGGGGAGGACCTTGGTCCTGCCTCAAGTGATATGCCAGACTTTGATGACTCTCCATGGAAGGCCTTACCCTTTCTGAGGAGTGGATGGTGGGTGGGGTGGGAGAAGACTGGGGAAGGGGGAACAGGAGGGAGAGGGAGCTAGGATTGGTATGTAAAATAAGATTGTTTTAAAAATAAAATTAGAAAAAAGAACAAAGAGAAATGAAGCAGCAGTAAAGTTAAAAATCTGGCAGGAGCAAGGCTAAAGGGGCCTTATTAGTAAGCCAGAGTCCTAGGACTTTAGGATGAGCTTGACCTAAAAGGTAACTCAAACACTGCTATGCGTTTGCTGTTTCTATCTCACGGTCCCCGGATCATTATCAGGCAGCTGTAATGTATGTATTTTCTAAGTAATTTCAATTAAATAGTCTGGCACAGTGAAAAAAAAAGTTTGAAAATGAGATCTTTATCCTTTCTCCTTGAAATCATCCCTCAGTAGTTGTCTCTGGAATCGCACGAATTCGGACAGGCCATATTTATCCTCACTGCTGTGGTTACTATTGAGTCTAGAGTAGGAAGGAATAAAGTGTCAAAAGACCTCTTCAAATTGATTGTATTCCTCTATAAATAAATTCCTCTTAAAAATAAGGAAAAGGTGAATGATACTGAACGCTGCTTTTCTCTATATTCCTTTGCTCTAATTTTGTTTGTTGCTCTGTCTGTTTATTTTACTTAAACCATCAGTTTCTAACAACAGTCTATTCTCTTACAAAGGAAGGGGACTTCTCAAAGATTCATGTTTTGCATCTTGTTCATATATTCTTCCTGTCTCTGCTAAAACATCTTTTCTCTCTTTTGGTGTAATTCTAAGGACCAGAATTAGAGACCCGAAGCAAAATGTCATGGGGCCTGACACACTTGAGTGCAACCTCTTCAGGATACAATAGCAAATACTACTGGTCATGTCTCTAATTCTATGAAGACCTGAGGGTGCCTCATGTCTTCCAAGTCATTAGTTGTACATGACAATGAACACAAAGCTGCTTCTTCTTTCCATTCCATTGATAATAAACACACCACACATATTCATCTTCCTTTCCTTAACATGCCTTGTGGGTCAGAGCTGATTTACTTCTCTGTCCTGAAAATGTAATGTGAACACTGCTTGTTCCATAAGCTATATGCTTTTATAGCTAGCGTAAGAGTTAGATGTAATTAGTTGCGTCTTCTGTGTACTTCCTGTTTACTCTGCACGCTGCTCCATCAATCTCTTTTCCTCCCTTCCTCCCTCCTCTTTTATTCAAAATACAATTTCTTTACTATGAGGACTCATTGCTTGATGTCTTTCTCTTTGCTTTTCTTATCTAGTGGTTATTGCAGCACATACAGCCTTTATTGTAAGGCTTTACTGTGTGTCTCTCAGTCAGTCTTTCTTTCCTCTTTTACTTAATAGCAATTGCAGCAGCCTCGCTGGAAGATTGGAAGGAATTTGCCTCATGTCATCTTTTCCCCAAGCAGTTTCAGGAATACAAGTAACATTTCTTTTTCATTTAGAGCCGACTAATGACTTGTAGATACTTTGTTTAGTAAAGAGACTGGCTCAACACATGACTTATTTTACAGTGATATGGAGGTGGGGTAAAGTAAATAATTGATCAGAGATTATTTGACCTCACTTCATGCTCAGATGGAGTTTGGTTCAATTAGAGATAAACAGACAGATTTAATGAAACCACAAGGCCCTATCCTGTTGAGTAGCGACA
>NC_022031.1:21135417-21155608 GCF_000317375.1 Microtus ochrogaster | reverse complement strand
TCTCTCTCTCTCTCTCTCTCTCTCTCTCTCTCTCTCTCTCTCTCTCTCTCTTTCCTGGGCAACAGGAAATCTGGACAATGTCCTTGTATTCAGCTTCTCATTAAGTGTTACTGTGACTGCTGTTTCCCTGGGGTGACAGTAATGAACTACAGGCTTAATGTGCCTCACCTCTGCGTGCCTGGAAAAGTGCCCTGTCACTTAGGATTTCTGTGAGCCCCTACAGTCATGTTTGTCTGACTAACTTTGGCATTTATGTTGGTAAAAGCTGCTAATCTAATGCCTGAGTTCTTGACCACAACTCATTTGGGCCCGAGGGCTTCATTACATAGTTCTTTGTCAGTGGTACCCATGAGAACTGAAGGGACCATTTTTCACGTATCTTGTCATCACACTAAGTAGGACTGCTCTCTAAATGTTAGGAGAAACCCTATAGTCCCCTAGGTAGAAAACACACAGGCCTGACAAGGAAATAAAGCCGTTTGCCTATGGCATGATGCAAGCTGGAGCAGTATCCCTCTATGCAGTCCTCAGGGCCAAGGCTTTGCACCTTCACCATTTAATGCAAAGTATAATATCTATATTTGTACTGAGGGCCCTAGGGGAGAAAACTACATTACAATAAATGCATGCTTTGTAAGCAACAGCATAATAAACATGATGCTATAATTATCCATGTTTTCACAGAGCTACAAAGCTAATCTCTTTAAGAATTAGTGTCCCTGGCAGACAGGCTCAGCATTTTGCATTAGCTTTGTGATGATACATGGCCATGTAATGTGTGTATGTCAGCATTTTGGCAATATTTGGATGCACACCACATTGTAACTATTTTCCTGTTTTAGTCTGATTAGAAGCTCATATTGTTAGAATCATTTATGGATGGGCTCTGCTTTTCAGTTTCACCCCATGAGAAAGGTTACTAATGGTATGTAAGGCTATAATATCTTCCTCAACAGCTTCTGAATTCTTTTCCTCATGCTAGGCTAAGTTTACAAATTGACTGTAGTAGTGATATTTGCTGTACTAGAATGAAAAATTCCAGACCACTTTCCATACCATTCTTGACTTTGGCACTTTGCGGTCAAGTACTGGTTTGTCATTGATTTAGACCTAGAAGATATTACATTACAGCACATTCTTTTGTTTTCATTCATGTAAAAAACATGTGAATGTATTCTCAGTCATCTCTCTGTTTCTGTGGCAAAACACTTGAGAAAAATCAACATTAACAATGTTGTGGTGGACCAAAGCTACTCAGGAAAGAGCAAAAGGAAGACACTGAAGTGCTAAAATCCAGTTCAACGGAATGCCCCCAATGACCCAACTTCCTCCTAAAAGAGCAAGTTCTGAGGGCTCTGTCACCTCCCAATGGCATGACGTGATGGCGATTGAACCACCTTCATGCCGTGGGGAAACATTCAAAATATAGACCATTTCTGGAATGCTAGAAAATTGTTTTCTATTGATGTGGATGTTGATTCCATAGTTGAGGTCTTTATTGTTGTTATTAAGGCATATAATAACATCATTACTGTTTGTATTATAACACTTTAGTCATATGTTGTAATCTGTGGAAAAATATCATGTAACAAGTGTGTGCTCTGTGTAACAAGAGTTGACCAGCAAAACTTTCTAACATTCTAGGAGGAGAAAAATTTTAAAAAAATAAACCAATTGCATAAAATATGTAATTCTGCAATTATGGGAATGAGACTGAAACTCCACAGGAACATGAGAAAAGATTCTTCCACTCTGTACTTTGCCCTTGTGCAGACTTACCCCATATATGTCATCCTCTGTTCCTCCCTGGGAGTTGCAGATGCTTCAGCGAGAAGAAATACCTTCAAGGAGTGTAAGTTACAATTTGGAGGCTGAGTTTCTTTCTACTTTGAAGTTCCAGGAAAGGTTATCCTTTTCCTGTACTTTTGCTTTTGCTTTGTAGATATTTTTCAAGTCTCTTTCACTTGCAAAATTGTTCTAGTCTTTTCTAGCATTCTTGATCATTAGTTCTTTAGAAAGATAAAATTCATGTGTATAAATTAATAGTTCAAGTGTACAATTGCATTCACAGAAAGGAAAAATGTGCCTGGAATTTTAAAATGCTTCCCACTCTGAATATGAAGCAAAATCATAATAATGTTTACTTGTGTTGTTGGTCATGAAATAAAGATGGAATACTGGGATAAAAACCTGAAGCACTAAATACCTCAAGCCTGCCCTAATTATCCCTGACATGAGTCACATTATCACCAAGTCATGAAGCAGGAGACAGGTTGAGCTTCACCCAGCTTCTAAGTTTTCTGGGTCATTCTCTATTTTCTGATGGTTATACTACCTTGGATCTACAGTTGTCATTAAGTCCTGTAGTCATCCATTAAAAGTTCTTCTGCTCTCTAAACTGATTCATGGTGTCCAGTAAGAATGCACATGAGGCTTGAGTCACAGTGAAACAGTGGCCATGGGCAGGCAGAGTTGAGTGACTTCTTAGGGAGATTAATGACCACCTCACTTGGTGGGATGAAATAGGTAGACCTATCTAAAAGAATGTCAGGTGACAAGATTGCCAGGAAACAGAACAACTCACTTGCTGGACTGACTCTGGAGTGCAGCTTTTCTCTTGCAGTGCTGATTTGGTAAAACCATCAAGTCATATCCACCCACGCATCATTTATTAATTGGAAATTATGTGACCTCAGTCATAATTAAACAGTAATTCTACTCCCCTTAAGCTAATGTAGGATGAGTCTTACTTGTAAACTGTATAACTCACCAGGTTTTCCTTATCATGAGGAAATGAGCACTGTGACTTCTATATATTGCTCATAACAGAATTCCCTGAAGGGCTTACAGCACCAGAATGCTATCCTCAGTGCCAGCTTCCCTTCTGTGAGCTGAGAAAAGAGGCATTCGTATTCCTAGCAGAGTAGAGAAGAATTGGAATTTGTCTGTGCTCCTGGGCCACATTTCAGAATGACTGGTCCACCAGATGCCTCTTTGCATGGCGTTCCTCCCTGTCAGAGAAGTGCATCATTTCTTATTGTAGGAATATAATAACATTGCATGTATTATTTTTCTTTCTGATGCATTTCTGACTCTTTCAAAGTGCCTAGAATGGTCCCCAAGAAAGTGTTCATAATCAGCGTTTTGCAAAACATAGCTAGACAAATAACACTCTAACTACAACAGATGTATAATTAGAATTTAAATTGATTTGTATACTTGCTTTCCTTGTGAGTAGTATTATTTATAAAGCCTAGAATTGGACTGTCTTTATGGAGACATTTCTGCCATTCAGCTCAACACTAAGTGGTTCTTTGCATTCAAAATTGGCCAAGCTAACAAATGAACATGGGATGGAATTCATAGACGGTTTGTCTTATGGCAGTACTCACAGCATATGTCAAAGTGTTGTTTTTACCATGTGGCTCGGTACCTTATTCAGCAAGGCAGTCACATCTTGCTTTTTCTGTGGCCAGATCAGGACTGCACAAACAGCTTTCCTCTTCCCAGAATTCTCCTGTTCTCATTGACCTGACTCTACTTCCTTCCTGGTTGTCCCACCTATACTTCCTGCCTGGCTACTGGCCAATCAGCGTTTATTTAAAAATATAATTGACAGAATACAGACCATTATCCCACACCATCTTAGTTACTGTTCTATTGCTATGGCGATAACCAAGGCAACTTATCAAAGAAAATATTTAACTTGGGTCTTACTTTCAGTTTCAGATTAGTCCATGACCATTACGGTGAGAGCATGGCAACAGGAAGGCAGGCAGCAGGCAGGTAGACATGGTGCTAGGGCAGTATTTGATAGCTCACATTTGATAAATAAGTTATAGACAGTGAGGAAGACAGTAGGGGTAGGCCTGACATAAACTTCTGAAAACTCAAAGTCCATCCTCAGTGGAAAACTTCCTCCAACGAGGTCACATCTCCTAATCTTTCTTAAGCAAGTCAATAACTGGGATCCAAACAGTCCAATAGATGAGCCTGTAGGGGCCATTCTTACTCAAACCACCACACCCCTTATGTACATTTCACTCTAATCATGCTTTCTAACTCAATGTTGCCATCTCATGGGGATGAGTTTTACAATAAAGACAAGGCTAATAAACTGCTTTCCCACTTAATCTATAAAACAAATTCTTAAAGAATTAATTATATATAACAATTATGGAAACCTATGATGTGTATACTAGATAGATGTACATTTCCCTATGATAGTAATGTGTGTTCTTTCTTTCAAGGGGTAAGAGGCTCCCCTCTGAGTAAAATTACTGAGTGGAATTTCTTTGGATGCTGTACAGCAGAGTATTCTTTTGTACCCTGGTCAGTATTTATACTAGGAGGCCACCTGTTCATTCCCGTCTACCCAGACCATGAAATAATCACACAGAAACCATACTATTAGCAATACTGTTTGGCCAATAGCTTAAGCGTATTTCTGGCTAAACCTTATATCCTAAACTAACCCATCTCCATTTATCTGTGTATTGCCATGTGATTGTGGCTTACCAGGTAAGTTAATATCCAGTGTCTGTCTCCCATGGGGCTACATGGCTTCTCACTGACTCTGTCTACTCTGTCATTACATCTCTGTATATTCTGCCTGGCTTTACTCTGTTAAGTCACTGTCTGAAAGCATCTTCCTTATTAACCAATGGCAATAAAACATATTCACAGCGTATATCACCTCCCACATCAAGTATATTTAAGGACACTGTGATGAAAACCCAAAGAAACAAATTCTGCGCCCATGATGGGTCTCTGAGAGAGAACCTCTGAAGTGCTCTTGAAACATTTGCTGCCTTTTCTTGACTCTTAGGTTAAAATTTATGACAAAATGAATTACAGTTATTCTCTAAACTAGTTTATGACAAAATGAGTTAGAGTTATTCTCTGAAACGATGTTTAAATACCATCAATATGTCTAGCATCCCTCAACTTCCCCATGTTGATATGTTTTTATGCATAACTCAAACAGTCATCCAACTACGCTGTAGCAATAATATATCAGGTATGCTTAGACTCATTCAGCATTGCTAAGAGTCTCTGTTTACCAATAAGGGAGGTGATCCAAAACAGAGGTACCATCATCAAGCATGAGGCCTGTCATTTCATTAAGAAGAGGACACACATGTGTGAAAAGATAAGCTCACATTGGATTTCTCTGTTAAGCACTGAAGTATTTCAGGACCAAATTAAAAAAAAAAAACAATTTTTGGGGGGAAATAGTTCTGAGTCTTCATAAAGACAACTGTCTAACTGACCTAGTGGCTAAACATATAAACCACTGTTTTAAAAAAATGATCAGTGAATAACTGCAGAGAGGCTCCACAATACTTTCTGTATGAGTGTGGCCCAGAGATAGCAGTATAGTTAGAAATAAGATAAAGCCGTGATTGCTGGATGTTACTGAGAATACCAGCAGAATTTGAAATGCCTTCCTTGATTACATGTTATTGGGGAATCTTGGCATTTCCCCTGTGCTGCTAACACTGTTGAACAGTGTTCAACATGCTTTAATGGCATCTTAAGAGCAAAATCGTTTGCATTAAGAGTAAATTCTTTTCCTTTCTTACTCATCAGAAATGTTCTCTTTTCTTAGTTTGCCATTAAGACCAGCCACTTCTCTCTAACTGCACCTGGTTGGATCTCATAATGCTCTGTCTGTTCCCCTTGTGCTTCTACATTAGTCATCCAACACCTTTCAATCATGATACTAGTGCTCAACTTCAGCATTAATATGTAGTTTTACAAATACTTGTTATAGCGCGTTAGCACTCCCAGAAAACAAATGCTACTTGAGAGCAAGTGACAGTCTTATTGTATGCACAACGGACTTGGAGATAGCAAGAAAAATCTTCGAGACATGACGTGTTACATTTTTTTTAATTTGGTCATTTTATTGCAAGATTATTAACTCTACAAAATAAAATGGTGTGGTTGTATTCTTAAGACTGCACAGAACGCATGTGGGTGTATTTTCCCATTCCCTTCTCTAATGCCTAAATTGAACAGAGTCATCTTTCCCAACAAATAGCCGACGGTTTGCTTTGTCTTTTCTTTTAAAATCTTTTCTTCCTAGATTTTAACATGTGAGAAAAATGTGATATATATCTATGGCTTGAATAAGAACGATCCCCATAAGCTCACAATCATCAGAGAGTTACACTACTTGAGAAGGATTAGGAAATGTGTTCTTGTTGGAGGAAAAGTGTTATGGGAGACAGGCTTTGGGGTTTAAAAAACCCCAAGACAAACCCATTATCTCTCTCCTGTGGCTATCTGTGATCCTGCTGTAGAACTCTCTGGTACTTTTCCAGCAGCATGTCTGACTGCCTGCCAACAAGCTTTTCAGCATGATAGTAATGGGCCAAACATCTGAAACGCTAAGTGATCCCCAGTTAAATCCTCTCTTTTATAAAAGTTGCTGTGGTCATGGTGTTTCTTCACAGCAATAGAACACTGATGAAGACAAGCTTGTTTCTCTTAACGTGGCGATCTCCATTTCCTTCCACTTCCTTTAAAATGACATGTTTTGTTGATGATGAAGTTGAGTAATGCTTTATTATGTAAATACGTGTCATTTTTCTTAAACCACTCACCCATTGGTGGCACCCAGGCTGATTTAGTATGTTGGACTTTCTGAATTGTGCTACAATAAGTGTAACTCTCTGACCCATTCTACTGCATGATGGATGATTCCTTCAGGTATGTTCCAGAAATGACAGAGTAGGTAATAAGGGAATTCTAGTTTAGATTTTTAAAAGAAATCTCCACACTGCTTTCTGTGGTGGCTAGACTAATGTAGATTCTCACCAGTGGTGTGTAAGCTTTCCTTTCTCCCCAAATTTATCTTTGTTTTTTTCCTTCCCTTCCTGCATTTCAAATAAACCTTTTAGTCACTGTATAAAACAATGGATTTCGTTGTAACAGTCTCATAAATACATACCATTTTTCCTTGCTTATATTCCCCTCATCCCTCATCAGCTCTATTTCTCCCCTCTGTTCTTCTTTCTGTTACTTTTATTCCATTCAGATAGGTCCTTTCAGCATTCATGGTGTCTGTATGCTTGTACATGTGACTGCGGTTAAATCTATTCAATTTAGAATCTGCCTGTGAGAGAAAATGTGATACGTGCCTTTTTTCCCCCCAGAATTACCATATATTTGGTCCCCATTCCTCCCAATTTGATGCATTTCTACCCCCTCATGCCTTCTTTTCAGCTGTGATGATACATACAGACACATAGAGTGAATTTAATATTTAAATGTAAATTCTGCGTATGGGAGAAAGCATGCTGTGTTTGTCTTTCTAAGTTCAAGCTATTTTTTCCAACAAGATTTTAAGTTCCATCCATGTTCTTATAAATTGTATAGTTTCACTATACAACTAAATAAAGCTCTATTTTATACATACACACATACATATTTTCTGTTTATGAGTATCTAAGCCATTTCCATGTTTGGCTATTGTGAAAATGTTGCAGTAGACAGATTCACACATATCTCTATGTGTGCTGACAAAGACTCACTTGAGTTTATATCCAGAGTGGAACAAGTAGATTATAGGATTGTTTAAATTTTTGTTATTTTTTTTCAGAAAATATTATATTGATTTCTATATTGACTGCACCAGTTTAAATACTCAGTATCAGTGAATACTGGATTTTCTTTCCCTGAATTCTCACTAACATTTGTTGTTATTTGTCTCTTCAATAATAGCTACTTTTATTGGGCCCAGATGGAATTGTGATGTAATTTTAATTTATAGCTCCCTAATGATAAGTATGTTGAACATATTAAATGCAGTTTTGATTGTTTATATTTATTCTTTTGAGAACAGTTTGCACAATTCATTTGCCCATTTGATTATTGGATGACTTGGAAGGTGTTAATGTTTAATTTGGGATCTTCTTTACAAATTCTTCATATCAGGCACTTGCCAAATATCCAGTTGGGAAATATTTTTTCTAACTCTTTACACTCTTCTTCACATCTGCTGATGACATTTGACTGTGCAGAGATTTTAAATTTTGTGGGAATCTATTTGCAATTCTTTCAGTTGTTTTCCAAACTATTCGTCCTTTTCAGAAATCTCCTGCCTGTACACTTACCTTGAAGTCTTTTCCTCTAGTGGTTTCTCTAGTGATTTCAAAGTTTCAGATCTTAAATCCAGGTCCATGGTGAATCTAATTTGAATTATGTTTTACAAATTGAGATGTGGAGATTTTGCTTTGTTGTCCTACATGGAAATATCTATTATTGACTTTTTGAAGACTGTTTCTAATCATTGCCTGTTTTTGACATCTTTATCAAAAATTGTTTGTTTGTAACTATGTGAGTTTACTTATAGACTTTATGTACTACTCTTTGTCTATTTTTCACCAATATAATGCTGCTTTATTTTTATGACTATATTATCATTTAAAATTAGGTGTTAAATCTTAAACAATTGCCCTCAGGTTGGGATTACTAGGGCTTAAAAAGGTCCTGTCTTATTTAGGAGCTGTTATTGTGATGAAACACCAAACACCAGGTAGAAGGGAAAAAGTTTATTTGACTTACACTTCTACTTATAGTGTGAAGCATTATTCTAATTGTTGTGTATCATTAAAACTTCAGGAATCAGATTCTGGGGTGAGAACCCAAAGAACGAGAGAGCAGAGTCCTCTTCCACCTGCTCTGTTCCTTCCTCCAAAAGGCCAAGACCCTTCTCCACCCCACGTTACTACTTTCTGTCCTATCTGTCTACAGTGACCACACCACAACTTCCACAGCAAGATTGTTTTTGTTATTGCTGTTCTTGTTTTTTATTATGTTTCCTTCTTATGTTTGGATTTTGGTTATTTTAAATTTGCTTTTGTTTTGGGGTGACATTGCAAGGGCAGAGGGCAGTTTTGCAGGAACAGGGCGGTAAGTTGGGATTGGAATACATGATGTGAAACCCACAAACAATCAATAAAAGTGAAAAAACAACAGAAAAGAATCCCAGTGTCACTCCAGCTGTGAATCCTTTAGTGTTGGGTTGAAGGTGCTGGTTTTCCTGTTCTTGCTTCACAAACATGACTACTCCTTTTCCCTTCATGGTCAAAAATGATGGGCTCTGTGTTTTTCCACGCTGCTGTTGTTGCATTTTCTTCTTCTTATCCTACGTTTCTTCTCTACTGCTTTGTGAATTTCCACATCTTTCATTTTAAAGGTATGGTGTGGCGATAGTTGAGTTCTGGAGTTTAAAAATGAGCCATCACGGAGTTCCCAACATACGTTCTTTGCTAATTATGATTTTTCCTGTCAGTTAGGCTAGGCAAATTCTCTGGAAGACCTGAATGACATGGTGGCCATGTGTTTTCTCTTGATCTTGTCAAGATGCCCCAGAGTAGGTTTTGTTGTTGTTGTTGTTGTTGTTGCTCTGAACAGAAAGCCACAGATTGGTTTGGTTCAAGTGCTCTAAAATCCCTCTTGAGAAAGGATCCTAGAAAATGTGGGTCTGTAGACTTGCAGGAGATATTCCAGTTCTCATTATGAATATTACAGTGCTAATTAAGCTTTGTGTTACAAAGTCTAAGTTCTCTCTGAGCTACAGTATCCAGGGAAGAAATATTCTATTCCCTGGTAGAACTAAAAGAGGTAACCATTGAGCTACACAGACTGAGACCAACAGGCATCTAAGGTCACATTGCTTAACTCTGTAATTCTCCAATAGTTAAAGTACATAGAAACATATTAAAGTGATACATTGTGTACTCTTGTATCAAAAACCAAATATAACATTTCTTGTATTTGCTCTTGTTTTCTTTTCTTTTTTTCTATTTACTTTCACCACAGTTGCATACACCTAAGCAATCGGTAGCATTTTACATGTTACTAGGTGGTATAAGATCTTCCTATCTTCCTTTCCAACATTCAATCAGTGAGATAAATGATATTAAAGGGCAAATGTTTTAGCAGAAGCCATACCTTAGTCAATGTAGGAAAGCCCTTTTACTGCACAAGAATGTCATTAGCCTTGCCTTAGGAGAGCCAGCTTGACACTCATGATATGCTTTGGGCCAGTTTGTCACTCTCTGGACTTTCCTAGCATTTTAACCTTGTAAGTAACATTTCATTGGTTGACTATGCTCAAAGATGTCCCATATCATATCCATAGAAACCATTGTTTTCTTTTCATGTCCATCCTAGAGTAATGTTAGAGAATCACGTAAACCTCACTCTTGTGGGCCTTTTATTCAGTATTTACATAACTTTTAAGTGCATTAGAAATTGTGCCTTTGAAGATGCTTGGTGGCTTTGATGTGACACATTAGAGGATCTCACAAAAGACGTGATCAATTACATTGTACATTTCTGGGGATGCACATGCATGGGAAGGACCTACCATGTCAATAGACAATGACCTATATTGTCTGTTATCTTAGACTAGAATGTAACACCTTATAAACATGACACACTTAACCCGCATACATTCTAATCATCATATACTGTATACAGATTCATTTATTTGACTATATGGTAAAATATTTACCAATATATAGAATCTTTGGTACATACCAAGAGGGAAGTCACAGAGCAGTTTTTAATTTAATTATTTTCCATTTTCAGCATTCCTTCTGTTTTACATGTTAGGAAATGCACAGATGCTTACCTAGAATCCCCCACAACTATGAAGATTTTCAATTTATCATCTGTTTCATCTTTTCTTGGTGAAATATTGTAACAGAAAAAATATATAAAAACAATAAAATAAAATAAATAAAAACATTAAAGAATTATTCAAAGTTACTTTAATAAGGGTGATACATGTATACTGTTCTCAAGCTATTTTGCATTATTTCTGTGATGACAGAAACAAATTAGGCATGCTAAATTGAAAAATATGGTTTTTCAAATTTATAGCAACATGGATTCAGTAATGAAAGTCTGGAAAATAGACAAATGTACAAGAAATTTAAACCCAGAAGTCTTGACTTTTGGGGTTCATATGATCATTTATGTTCAAAGAACATAAAGTAGAAGCAAAATTGCCTACAGGAACAAAAGAAACATGGTGAGGATGAAGACAAGAAAGGACAAGGTGATGGATATGCTCAAAGTATTTTATATACTTGCAATTTCCTATGTGGCCCATGCGTTGACTTTTTTTAATCTAAAGAATATAACTGTTCTAAAATCTTGTATATTTTTTCAGATAAGGCCTTTGCTTTAAATTACATAATTAAGCAATTGCCATTTAACAATATAAATAGAGGTGTGGAGTGATTGTCAGTGATTAAGAGATCTTCAATTTGGGTTTACATCAGGCAACCAACAACCACTTCTACCACCAGCGCCAAGAAATCTGATCCTTCTTTTTCTGTGGAGACCTGCACCTACCTGCACATACACACAGACACACATGTAATTTAATAATGATGAAAAAAACAAATTCTCCTAGAATCCCCCAAAGCCCATACTCTTTAAAACTTCTTTTGTCTTTTTTCTAAACCACTTTCTGTTCATTCACAATATTCCTGTAAACAGATCCCTTCTAATATCCAGAGCTACTGTTATCCTATAATGTAGAATAAAATAACTGGCTGAACACACCAATCATCAAAATCACTTACATAATTAAAGTTCAAACATATATCTTACTCTGAAACTTGGCTCTGAAAGTGGTTGTTAAAATGAACACTTATTCATCAGAAGATATAAATTTATCTAATCTTTCTAATAATAGAATAAAATTAATGATCAATAATTCATGTGAAAGCTGACCAGTTGACAGCCATGTTGTTTCCCCCTTTTTATGACCACACAATATGAAGTTGGGTTGCACCTTCATGCACAAATCGATTGCGTGTGCATGTAAATTGTCTGTTTTTTCACATACATTTCTAGAAATAGAAACATTTAATTAAGGTACATATGAATATTTAATACTGATGAAAATCGGGTTTCTTTCCAAAAAGTCAGTGTAAGTTATACCCAAAATACATAAACATGACTGTTTCTTCATATCCTCACTAATGCCAAATATTCTGGTATTAGTTTACCAATCTGAAAGGAACAAAGTGCTTTCTTTTTTAAGTTCTTGAGTTTGATTATTTCTAGAAAGATCCTCGATCTATTGCTGATGGGTAACTTACTTCACACACTCACATCCTATAGAGCAGATGAAAACCACATTCCCCAACATGCATTGCTTCCAGGGTTTTCTCTGACTGACTACAACAGACTAGAGGAGTGACTCATTGACTTTTTTTTTTTCTTCTTCCAGAATTCATGGGTGAAATTTAGGAGTCCTTCACCAGACGATTTTATTGCAGTCCCTTTCCTTTTCTGGAAGTCCTAGTAAGGTTGGACAGTAGGAAGTCACTGTGATAGGTGAAGCTGAAAAAGTTCATTGGTTATCTAAAAGTCCAGTGGTTCCAGGGTTGCTGTGGACCAATTCTGATCTCAAGAGCACATCATGAGATCCTGAATGGACAAGAATGGCTGGCATGCTCTTACCTGTATTCAGAACTACCATCTTGTTTTGGTTTCAAAGTAACAAAATTCAGGTGGGCATTTGTGGTGCCTCTGTTGTATTCATGATTGTTTCTTTCAGGTAGTCCAACTGAGAATTTTCCACATTTGATGTCTTCATCATCATAATTATGTGAATTTGGGAAGTCTGTGACCTGAAGAGCCAGACACTATTTTAAACCAGAGTGTCTTGACTGCTTCTGAATAAAATATTCTATATAATTTCACTTCTATTTAAACATAAGCTTTAAATGAAATGGCTTTAAAAGGGAAACACAACTGTAGAGGTTTAAAGCTTGCCATACACTTAGTGTGCTGTCCTGGGGATTCTGACAGAGGGTGCCAGAAGACTCAGCAGCGCTTTAAATATTGAACAATGGGACCTGTGCCAAAGTAGCATATGGCTTTATGTGAACAATGAATATTCTATCATCTCTTGTGTAACCCCAGGGAGGAGAGTGGATTTGTGAGGACCTGGTGCAGCTGAGCCTACACCAGAGACAATCTTTTTCATTATCATTGTCTAGTGTCTGAAACAGGAATAAAGAACTAGCTGGAGGGAGGCATGCTAATATTGGATTGTTAATGAATTAGAACTGTGCCCCTAAAGGCAGCAATTGTCACCATCAAATACATTTTAATGACTTGATAGTCTCCTTAGTGATCCAAGTTTTATCAGAGCTGCCAGGATGTTCTTACATTAGCAGCATAGTGACTTCATCCCTGCGCCACAAAGGTATCCATTGGCTGGCTCTTGCTCCTTTTTAGTTTGGGAGCATATGCAAGTGAAGTACCCTGTCTCCTCTCCATCCCTCAGTCATTCACGTCTCTTGGACATCTTTGTCATAAACAAATGAAACTAAAAGAACACTCATTGAAAGAGGAGAATCCTTGATTATTAGTTATAATGCATTATTTCCAGCTGCTGTCAGTGACATATTCAGAAGTACATAATATGACGATGAAAAAATAAAAGTCTCGATACCAGTGCATCTTCAATTTTTCATTGTCTGAATCTGTTTTTAAAACACTAGAGTGTAAACCTCATTATTTAGCATCATCACTGGTGCCTGGCATAGGAGCACAGGCCCATAATCTCTTCACTCAGCTGCTGAGGCAGAAAAATCTGCAAGTTCTAAGTCAGACAGGGCTACATAGCACATTCTAAAGAATCTCAGCTCCACATTAAATTATGCCTCAAACATAAAACAAAATAAAATGCAGATTGGTCCTGATCTCTGTGCTCATCTCAAGATGATATGTTTGTTCCAATGGTTCCCAGAAAGTAACATGAAGTGAGGAGGTCGGTGACTACTGGACATAAGGAAAAGAGAGATCCCATTGCCACTGTCATGGATGCATGTAGCTTTTCATTAAAATCGGGTCATCCTCTAGGACTCAAGACTGCATGTGTGTTTAATCATCTGAGGACCATGCTGAACACAGACTGAGATGGCGTGTTCAAGATTCTGCATTGATCATCTGTTTCCAGGTGATTCTGTTTGTTAAACCACAAGCTACACTTTGAGTATGTAAAACTTTATGTTCTAAATGAGAACTTTGCAGCTAGAGATAGAAACACAGCTCTGTTGATTTGAGATCCTCTGCATCAGCTCTGCCCACTCAAGGCCCACCTGGTCTCTTACCCAAATACCAATGAAAGAAATGTTGTTTCTACAATGGAATAAGGATGATTGCTGCTTTATTTTTGATCACTTTATTACTTATGACTTCACAAAGCAAATAGAGCTAACTCTGAATATTAATAAATGAAGCAACATTCAGTATTTTATTGTTTGAAACATTCCACATTGTGCAATACCTAGAAGATTTGGTAGGACTAGTAGTGTGGAAGACATAGTGGCCAACTGGGTTGGAATGTTTTCAAAATGTTATTGCCCTGCCAGAACTCAGTTCATCTCTTCCTTGAGCCAGGGATTAGTACTCTCATCGCTCCAGAGTTCCTCCTGAGTGTGTGGACATCTCCCTGCTCTGAAAGACAACTCAAATTCCACCCAGTCATATGTAGCATCAGAATACACATAATCTATAAGTGTCCTTATGGTAAAAAAAAAGACATCTTTATTAAAATAAGGAGATAAATAAATAAAATCATGGCATTTCAACTTATTAGAATCACACATACCCAAGAAAATAACAATTGTAAAAACAGTCGCTAAAAATATTTATATTGTTGGTGCTAGTGAGATGGCTTAGCATGAAGAGGCATTTTTTATGCAGTCCTGGTAACCTGAGTATGATCCATAGAATTCATGGAAGGATGGAAGAAAATGTCACAACATTATTATCTGACTTCCACAAGTGTGCTATGGCATATGCCCCTTCATGGCCACACACCACACACACACACACACACACACACACACACACACACACACACACACACACACACACTGGTGGTCTGAATGACACCAGCCCTCATACACTCATATATTTGAATACTTATAGTCTCCAGTTGGTGGAACTGTTTTGGGATAAGAAGATGTGGCCTTGTTGGGGGAGATGTGTCACTATAGGTGGGTCTCAAAAGACTTATGTCATTTTTTCTCTCCCTCTCTCTGCCTCCAACTCTTGGATCAAGATGCAAGCTTTCAGTTGGTCCTTTTACCATGACTTTTCTCTGTCATCTTGGACTCTACCTCTCTAAACTGTGAGCTCCAAATTAAATGTTATCTTTCTTTCTTTCTTTTTTGGGGTGTTCTTTTTCTTTTTCTAGTTTTTCAAGACAGAGTTTTTCTTATAGCTTTGTAACCTATAGCACAAGCTCCATAGACCAGTCTCACCTTGAAGACACAGAGATCTGCCTGCCTCTGCCTCCTTAGTACTGGGATTAAAAGCATGTGCCACCACTGCCTGGCGTGTTTATGTGTTTCCTAGTCATGGTGTTTTATCAGAACAATAGAAAAGTAACTAAGACACATACCAACAATAGAATTTTCAAAAATGTATAATAAGTGAAATATATCTATATATTTTGTGTTAACAGTTATATATGATTATATAGGTATATAATATAGGTATAAATAAAAACAGAGGTGGCTAAGAAAATTATACATTGTGCATGGTTCAGCATCTTCTTACAAATAATCTTTTATTCATTATAGTTTTAAACTTAAAAAACAAAAACTACAATGGATAATTGTTGTCGGGAGGCTGCTTGTTCATTCCTGCCAGCTTAGACCCAAAATAACCACACAGAAACTACATTATTTGCAATACTGTTTGGCCAATAGCTTAAATGTATTTCTAGCTAGCTCTTATATTGTAAACTAACCCATCTCCATTAATCTGTGCATCATCATGAAATTACAGGCTCCAGCGGAGGCATTTGTGTCTGGTAGTGGCTACAAGGCTTCTTCCTGACTCCACCTACTCTCTCTCTATATCTCTTTCAGCCTGGTTTTACTCTATTAAGCCATTAGTTGAAAGCAGCTTTTTTTTTATTAACCAATGGCAATAAAACATATTCACAGTATATATCACTTCCCACATCACCTCCCCTTTTCTGTCTAAATAAAAAGAAAGTTTTTAACTTTAACATAGCAAGATTACATATAACAAAAAAGGTATCAAGCAAAAATTATAGTTACAATATTCATATCTACTTTATCTTTTGTCACCCATAAGGAAAACTGTAACTATAACTATTTATTCATTAACTCCATCCAAGACTCCAGAAGGATATAATATTATCTATATAAACAGGAAGTACATTGTAAGCAACTTCCCAAACTCTGGAATTGACAGAGACATCTTACTGCCTGGACAGTCAACCAAAGTTCTTCTGTAACATGGTATGCACCCATATTCAGCCTACAGGCCCATAGCATCTGACAGACTTTCCATAAAGCAGGAAATTTCAAAGAGAGTTCCACCTACATTAGCGGTTTGTCAGTCACTTTCTTCTGTGTCCTGCAAAATGTCTTCCAGACTCTTTCATGAAGCAGGAACCCCGAAGCACTGTCTCACCTTCTTTAGGCAGCTTCAATAGTCATTTTTCTGTGGGGCCTGCAAGTCCAGTCAAGCAGTTCAGGCAAGAACAGTTTCTTGCCCAAATGTCTAACAAACTCTATAAGGACCCTCTTTGATGCCCATCATCCTCTTGAAGTAGATCGGTGCTGCCAGGAGCAGATGTATCTCACCGTCATGAAAAGTCCTAAGTTTTTAAAACATTTTAAATTCCGTATTCTGTAGTCTCTGAAAGATCTTAAGAATATCTATCTATCTGAGATACATCTCTGTACATCTAGGAAACCTGCCTAACATGACTATGAACTTGACTATTATAGATGATTATCTATTAACTTGTATTTCTCAATTATTCATCACATTTCTAAGTGAGTTACAAATACAATAGCTTAATAATGATCAGAAATATATATATAACAAAATTGACCTTAAATTTGTGTCAGTATACCAAAATCCATACCAATGCAAATCTCTATAGCAGATAATGAATTGAAGCCATCAACGATTGTTCTTGCTTCTGCCTAACTGTAGCAACTTTCTCTACAAGTCTTTTGAGAAATAAAAGATAGTTTTTTATAACACTTAGCAACGTGATAAATAAATGAATTTTAAGTGTTTATTTGCATTATTTTACTTTTAAATGTTTTAAATATTTAATACTTTTAAATATTAGAGTATTCCTGAAATTTAGCAAAGCTCACAGGGCCCTGACAGAAAGCAGGATTTCTCATGCATTATATCTTATCTTCATGCATTCACTATACAAAATAAGGAATTGTTTCTCAGATGCACTCCTCATCTGAGGCAAAGTAATGAAACACCACAATCGTTAACTCTCCACTGAATTACTTTCAGTTCAGCTCTTTCATTGTTTAGTCGGACTATTTTTTCTAATTAAAAAGCTTTCTGTTATGATTTGAAAAATCTAGACTTATGACCTGAAATCAGTAAATCATACAAAAAGACTTTTATCTTTCTGTCTGTAACTAATATATCTGAATATTTTACCACATAAAACTACTTTGTAGCTGATAATACCTCTCATATTCTATATTTTCATCACATAAATAAAATTTCTGGTCAGCAATTTGGCAACATTGACTCTTTATTGACCAGTGTCATCTTTCCTCTGGATAGAAATTCATTTCATTTCTTTGCCTCAGTCTTCCGCTGCCCTTTTCTCTGTTCCTAACTTCTTACATTTTCCTCTCTGTTAAATGATCTGCACTACTAGGAAAGTTTCGTGGAAATCATCTTATTTCAAAAATTTAGAAATTTCATTTATATATTCAAAAATATATGGCATATATTTACATAATAAACACAAATATATTTAAGTTCATAAATGTAGATATATAGACATGCATTACTGAGCATGGCTACTGTGGCATTATTTTTTGCTTTTTGCTTTCTTGTTTGTTTTGCAGTGTTGGTGACTGAATTTAAGGTTTCATGCATCAGTGAACTGTCACCCAAGCCATGTTTTATATGGTCAGTGATGCAAAATCCATGATAAAAGAAGGGATGATGTTTTGAACACCTTGGATACTCTTATACCACTACAAAACCTTTAGACAAACATACTAGCTAATTTTATCAGGCTAGTCACATGACTTACTATAATTTCTTGTTGGTGGAGAGATTATTAATTGATTCACATGAATATTGTGTCATAATGCCACATTTCCAAGGTCAGTTCAACCATAAAGATGCATGAAGGCCAGCCTTGATGGGCAGTTCATGCACACCTTCCATTGTTACGTTGTTGCTATTCACTACTGAGCTAGTTTTAATTAAATGCCTTATGAGTGTTGCTACTGTTTGAAACAAACACAAAGGAAAGGAACAATTTCTAAGCTTGCTGCCAGTTCCCTGGCTTTGCTTTTGTCTACTTTGATATGTTGCAATCTCAGCTAATTCTATTGACAAGCACACACACTATCGGGTGCCAAACAGGTCTTAAGTTGCACAAAAGAACTGCTAGGAAAGTCCTGGCCTTGAGATGGCTGCTGTGATAAAGAGGTACCTTTCATTTAAAACCTTCAAAGCCCCCACTGGCTGCTGTGCCCGAACGTGTCAATAAAACCAGTAGAAGGTGGTTCTGAAGTAAACAAGGTGCCAGAAGTAAAAATAGAAAATTGCTGGATTTCAGGCTGGTAGACCAGGGTGACAGAAGTTGGCCATACAATTGCAATTGTGCTGATAAATCAGTATGTATTGCCATGGAGAGACAGTCACAAGAAGAAATGTGTGATAATGGTCATGATGGTGATGATGGAGACATGAAATAAAACACCCAAATCTCCTTTCATGCAAAAATTGTATGAAATTAAACTTTTCAAGAAAGAAGGGTGTGTGGGTTCATAGAAGTCTAGGGCTAACATTTTGCACATTATTTTAGAAGCATCTTAGTAAAATCACCATATTTTTCTTCTGCTTTCCACAAGTTCAGAGTTTACTCTTTTACATCACTTACCAACCATTCCTGCATTTAATAAAGCTCACCTCAGTGCCTACTTATTTAAAAAATTAATCATAATTTCAAACAACATTTCCCACAAAATATTTTTGTTACCAGCTATCTTAAAATTATCTTCTCTGTTGGAAGAAAAGTATCATAGAGTAGATATTCATTGTACAGTCATACCGTAAGTACCATTGTTACCACACTAAATTAATGCTGTCATTAAACATATCAGCTGATCTGGGTCCTAGATTTTTAAAACCATGTTTCTTAGGCAGTAAGCAGTTGTATTTGCTGATATTTACATGGTCAAGTGAGCACATTGTATTTCTTTTTCTAGTTAACACACTTTATTCTACAACTTACTAGTATTGTAACTCATTAATGAACAGGCAGATTTTAATCACTGCTGTTATAGGGAGTGTCTGTTTTTATTTGTCCCACTGTTTATCATTAAGCAACATTATTACTTTACAGGAAACTAACAAGGGATAATTGCCAAGTTCAACTGCAAGTATAGAGGACATTTATGCTTTTTTCCTGATAAGCCACAGAATAAAAACCTGGCTTCCTTGAAAACAGAAAGATTTCTTGGTAATTGTGTCACAAGGATGTAAAATAGAGTCAATAATTTGCTTGTTTATAAAATTTGGAATAGTTTCTTTGAATATTTTTTGGAAGCATCATAGAATAAACCCCTGAACATCCACTAAACACTATGAGCATTGACTTTCAAAGTTGGTGTAATGAATTAACAAGGAACTAAGTGGTTCTGAGTTTGAACTTCACTTTCTAAAACTCTTGGATAACAAAAGACCAGCCATATGTCCTAAACCATATGATAGAGAAAAATGTTCAGCGTTAATATTCACAAATATTTCATTTCATATGGATATGTAAATTAATTTATCCCACTTTGATGTATAAAAATGGTGCTGGGCTACTGAGTGGTGGAGGTGCATGCCTTTAATCTCAGCACTCAGGAGGCAGAGGCAAGCAAATCCCTGTGAGTTCGAGGCTACCCAGGTCTATAAGACCAAGTTCCAGGACAGGCACCAAAGCCACAGAGAGATCCTGTTTTGAAAATCAAAACAAAACAACAAAAAATGGTGCTGGGTATTACTATTTCCAGGTAGCTGACAAGGACACATAAACATTCAGAAGCAGAGTATAAATAAAATAACAAGAATAAGAACATTTAACCCTGAAGATTTTTTAACTTCA
>NC_022031.1:21124078-21133102 GCF_000317375.1 Microtus ochrogaster | reverse complement strand
TCCTTTATTGTATAAGATTGTTTTGGCTATCCTGGGTTTTTTGTTTTACCATATAAAGTTGATTATTGTCCTCTCAAGATCTGTGAAGAATTTTGATGGGACCTTGACACAATGGCAACTTTGTACATTCCGTACTCTACCTCTCTGTCTTCTCCTCCCTTACGTTTAATAGATAGCCACTCACCATTACTCTCTTTCTGGTTTTGATTTTATTTATTTATTTAGTTGTAACATCTAAATGTGATTATGCAGCATTTTCCTCTGGTTTGTTCAATTCACTTAGAACAATATCTTCCAGTTTCAAACTGAGCTCTGTGAGGTGAGGTGAGTATGTGAGCTTGATAAGGAACCCATTTTAATAAATTTAAAAGTAAAATTTTAGAGGAAAAAAGCCTACCCAGAAAGATGACCTAAGAGACAAGAAAAAATGATAAGCAAGAAAGTATCAAATATGTATATAAATTAGATGCAAAAAACTTATATAAATAGAAACACTAATGCCAATATAATTTCATGAATGGAACTACCTATTTTGGAGAGTGTAGTAGTCCAAGAGTACTGTATTATTTAGGAAGAACAACAGTAACAACTTTAGGGATTGATAATTTCTGTACAATTGTTATGATATCTTGAGTAACTATTTAAAGAAAATAAATAGTTGAAATAATTACTTGAAAAAAAGCAGAAAATGTAGTAGGAAACATTATTAGTTCAGAAGACAGAAAATGAAAGCTGGCAATTTATAGTTTCCCAGTTTTGAGAGAGCTTATCTTTCTGTTACTAATTTCTAGCTAAATTTTCACTGAATACAAATGGAAAGAATACAACCTTAAAGAAAGACTACAACTTGATTCCAATAATTTCAATTCATTTTTAATTCACTGAGCTTTAGTTATGACCCCATATGTGATATATCTGGGTTTTGCTCAATAGTAAATTGCAAAGATTGAAGACCCTACTGTTTCTGGGTCCAGTGTCCTGTAAGGATTAACTCAATCCCATTGTTCTTTACAGTATTGATTTTCATTGTCATTCTTACAAATTTTATGTATATTTCTGATGATTATATTTGATAAAAGAAAGGATGTTAAAGTGTCTCATTCAAAATTATCATGTTTTCTTTCATGTATTTTCTACTCTTGATTTTAGTTATGTATCTTCTTTGTGGCCTAACACTTTTGTAATTACATACTATCTCTCTGTGTCTCTAGTCATCTTCCTTAAGCTATAATGTAGTTTATTTGATCCTAATATATTCATTATGCCTTATTTTGATCAATGATTGTATAGTAAAATTATTCTTATCCTTTTATTTCAATCTACTTATATCATTTGAAGTGAATTTTTTGTTAGTGGCATACACAAGAGTCATGTTTTTAAGCAAATGCTAATCTGTTAATTAGCATATAGATCATTTACACCTAATATTATTCTTCTTTCATTAAGACTAAGTCAAATTTTTTGACATTTTTGTTGGTTTTTACTTTTATCTTTTATTTTCTTTTCCTGATATCCTGTCAGTTATACATTTTCAAATTTCTATTTTTACTAATCTATAGTGAATAGGAAATTAATCTTAGCCTTCAGGAAAAGGTCATACTGTTTTCTAAATGATCTGATTGTAGAGATTTAACTAAGGTTGACTCCCATGCCACTTCCAATTTTTGCTAATTGAGCATATCTGTAAAAATCACATAAAAATGCCAACTTCATAAGTTTCCAAGAACTAATGAGGTATCTATCATTCACAATGTTAGTGCACCACAAAACAGATGGTGGGGAAAGAGTAGCTCTCACTTTTTCTTCTACCTTTACCAGAAATGGAAGCATACTTGCAAAATCATTCTTTATTTTCAAAACATGAAAGTCAAAAATGTATCATAGTATCATGAATATATGTTACTATAATATAAAAACTTGTTTGGGATGAAACATTGAAGAGCAAGGAAGAACTCTCATTGTCCATAAAATTGTAAAGAGTCGTTGTCCTTGTAAAGGATTTTACAAATCACTCAAATTGTGCCAACCAGCCACAAAATTTTAACCTTCAAAAATGAATACTAATTTTTCTGCTATGTAATATAAAGTAGCCATCATTGGGTTATACCAATAGAATGGAGATTAATGCAGAATTGCTTTAGCAAAGGCCTGGTGTAAAGAAAATTTTCAGTGGACAGATCAGGGCTAAAGCTGCCCAGATATGCATGAACATGGCTAAATAGGGTTAAGGGGGAAAGATGTCAAAACCTCTTACAGAAAAATAAAATAACACTGCAAAATATCAAGTTTTAGATGGATTGACAACTTCATCAATGATGCCAGAAAATGGTGTCTTCTAGTACATGCTTAAGTGTAAACGATTTCATAAAAGATTTTGACTTGAGGCTTTAATCAATATTCTCTAGTTAATTAGTTACCCTTGATTAAACTCTTAGTACTTACTATTTTTCCAAAAATAGTACAGGAGATGCAAACTCAGGTTATGGAGAATGTCTATCCTATGACCAACATAGGTACATCAGGGTTAAAGAAATTAATACTTTATCCTTCTATATAAAGTAACTCTATTGAAACTCTTTTTTTATACCCTCAACATACATAATTTAGGAAGTGTAAGATAATCAACAGCCTTACCCAAAAGTGAACTCAAGAATTACAATAACTAGCCTGGAAGGATATGCCCTTTAGTGCAATCGTGTAATGAATATTATGGTAGTAGCCAATAATTTTCTGATTAGATTTGGTTCTACTTTGCAAGATGGAACTTGTATTAGTACTGTTAACTGGGCCAAGAGCCCATGGCTGACTAGGTAATAATGCTGTGTGTGAGAAACAACTACCATTATTTTGCTAAATGCACAGTAAATCACTGTTCTCTAAATGCTTGTCTTTATACACATATATTAGTGCAGCGCTCAGCCCACAACAGAGAAATATTAGGGATGGCAAATAATACTGAAACACACCTGGTCAGAGTGCAGAGAATAAGATATCGTGGGGTGCTCAGCTCTAGACGGGACGTCCATACGACATGCTTTCCTCTGAAGACTTAGGAGTCATGTCAGGAGACAGGTCAGAGAGACTGTTTGAGACAGGTTGCAAAGGAATGATGCAAAACATTGGTTTTAGGACATGGCAGAGCTGTTGCACACGTGTACTACCAAAGGCCAGGGTTAAATGAACAAAATCAGCACTAAATAAAGTCACTAAAAATTCTATGTAAATAGGGTAGAGGTTCATGAAGTCCCACCTACAGCCATGGAACTCTTGGGAAGGAGAGTCAATTTTCTTCCAGCATATTTGACTCCCCACGCATACTAGACAAATGAACTTATTGTGGTTTTTAAAGGGGGGGGGAACGTGAAGTGAGGGTAGTTTATTGGAATCACTGAAGGAGAGAGAATAGATTGGATTTGATTTTTTAAATGTACACATATATGAACTTATCCAACAATAGATTAAATTAATGTCAGCTACCCTTGGCCTCCTGTCATTAGAAGAGAATCTAGAAGATAGAAAACATAATAGCGTTTTTTCTTATTTATCTTATTTCTATACCTGTAATCGAGAGACCTGAAAGCTAAGAATTTTATCAAGCTTTCCTGGTTGTTTGAAAAACCATTTACTGGCCCCAACATATCATCATGATGAGACAGATGGAGTCAGTGTTTCCTTTAAGGCTTAGAGAGCAGAGGCACCCAGGTCAAAGTGATGAGGATTATAGCACCGAAGCTGGTCATTACTTAACAAGGAATGTAAAGAAAAAGGTAAAATACAAGGTAACCTAAGAAACACCCCAAATGTTTTCTGAAGTTTCTACTAGTTCTTCAACCAGTAACATAGTGTGTTTGTTGTTAATGTTGGTGGTTTAACATAACTGCTAGAAGCTTACCTTCCCTCTATTATATGAGCACAAATAAGATATTGAAACAGAAGCCTTAAAGTAGCAATAAAAAGGACAGAAAAACTAAAGAAAAGTAAACTGCTGATATTATTAGCCCACTTTAACATCATCAATTCTTCATTGCTTAAATGATAAAAATATCATACATTATATTTTAAAATTAGAATAAATTCTAATCACTTGCCCATCCTTAATACAAGGGGAGGTGCTTAGTCTTAGTACAACTTCATATGCCTTGTTTTGTTGATACCCATGGGAGGCCTGCCCTTCTTTGAACAGAAAGGGAGGAGGTGTGGATTGGGGTGGGGCAGAGGGGAAATAGGGGCATGGAATGGGAAGAGAAGAGGGAGGGGAAACTGTGATCTGGTTGTTAAAATAAACTTAGAAGAAAAAAAGAATTACCTCTCTATAGCAAAGTATTTGGACATAATCAAAATTCTCATTTTTCTATATTGTATTTGAAGAGGAAATGTAATTTCATTCTAAAGCAGTGTATAGCTCTTCAGAAACTGCAGACAATAAAGATGATTGTTAGAGAATTCTTGCAAGTAGTCTTGCCTACAAACAAAAACAAGAAAAGGGCTTTTTAAGAAACTTTTGGTCCATAACCCTCTCATCCAGCTCATGCTGGGTTGCCATTTATGTAACACAGTCGTGGGAGTCTTAAATGCCGTGGTAGGCATGTCCTGCCAGCTGTTTGTAGGATTGTATAGGTCAGCCAGCCCAGGGGTTTAACGTTAGTACTCTCGAGTCCATTATGGTTCCACTGAAGGGTGGAAATTCAATCTTCGATCACTGTTCTATAACAAATTGCCGTATTGGGCTTTTGCAGAAATAGTTCCCCTATTTCTGACTGGAGCTATTCGTGTGCAAACGCTGCATTTCTTAAGGTCAACAACTTTTGTGTGGACATTAGGGTTCAAGTTGAAAGATTTAGAATGTGGGATATTTTGCAGCAGAGACACGGTTCTTGGAAGCTGAGTCAAATGCTACAAATGACCATCTTTAGAGACCAAATGACTTTCGTTGGGCAAGCATTAAGAAATGAATTAATTTGGAAGGAGTCTTATCCAGGCTATTGGTTAGCAGGGGACCCAGGGTGGGAGACTTCCTACCTTAGGTTTTAATGGCATGCTTTGTTTTATGCCTGTTTTATGACTTCATTGTTCTTAGAAAACAAGTATCAAAACCATTCTCTCAACCTACCTATAAAATGGAAGAACATTAATGCTAACTTAATTGTAAGAACTTCCTTTCCTGTAATCAGACCTCACAGCTTGAAGCCCCGTGTTTTTAATTAAGGTAACTGGATAGGTAACAGAGAATTTGGGAGGAAAAGAATCCCTGGTTACGAATAACCCAAAAGTTAGTTTATGAGGCTGTAGGTTTCTTTTTAGAATATTTAGTGGCCCACTCTTGCCTGCTGAAGCTACTCATATTACATTTTGCTTAACTCCCATGTAAACCACTTGCCTTTGCTGTGGCTTGCTAGTAGACAGGGAAGAGAGGATTTGGAGGCAGAGTATTCAACTTAAAGGGAAAGTTCAAAGCTGCTTGCCTTAAGGCCCCCTCCAAGTGTGGAAACTATAGGTCAATCATCAACACTTGGTTTTAACTTGACTTTAATCAAAGGATAAGGACAGCTCAGTTGGAATCTGGAATCTAGTGCTGTATAGAATCTTTAATAAGGGAGACAAGCACACTAGCTTCAAAGCTACAAGTTTCCTCCTGCCTTCTGTGAGTCGGCAGAATCTACCTGTTAGCTTGCTTTGTGGAGAATGAAGATATAAGCTGATCTAACCTGGTTTACACTTCACTTCTCACAGGTAATTCTCATTTAGATTTCAGGACTTTTTATTTCAATATTTCTACACTGTCCACATTTTAAACTACCTTGGCTGCAGTTGTAGCTTATTGTAAAACAAACAAACAAACAAACAAAAAACGTTCTCTGTTCCACCAGTCAGCTCCCAAATAAGAGCATGGAGACTTATTATTAATTATGAAAGTTTGGCCTTAGCTTAGGCTTGTTTTTGACTAGCTCTTACAGCTTAAATTAACCCATTTCTATTAGTCTACGTTCTGTCGCGTACCACCTGTCCTGCTTCTTCTGTGACTCATGGTGGCTCTGCCTTTTTTCTTGTCAGACTCCTCCTATCTGTCCCTGGAACTCCCACCTAGCCAGTTCCTGTCTAGCTATTGGCCAGTCCGCTCTTTATTAAACTAATCACAGCAATACACATTCACATGGTATACAAATATCCCACAACAGCTTAGGTTCCGTCTTCTCTTACCTGAGGACTGTAATGGTGCTCACAGTGTTATCTTCTTCAGTCCAAGTCTTTCTTCATCTGCCTTAGCTCCTCCTGCCATCACAAGTAAGATCAGAGCACCTCCATGCTCCAGAGGTGTTTCCTAAAGCACAGTATTGCTACGAAACTCCAGTGCCCAAGAACTGCATCCTCTAATGGTTTCACAGTACCTGCAGTGAAAAATCCCAGCATCTTTAGCCAAACATAGCTAGATTCCCTCAAGTTTCCCTTGATGAGCAACTTTCCACAGTATGTGAACTTCATGAACATTTTACAGAATACAATTCTTGGCCCATTGCTAGTTAGGAAATCATTCTGGGGTGTATACAGTGCATATATATGCAAGCAAAACACTCAGACACATAAAATAATACAATGAAATAAAAATGCTTAAAAGATCAAAATTTAGTATAATTGGAAACCAAAATTTTAAAACAATCTAGCTGAAAGGCCACCGCCAGACACTGTATCCACAATATTGTTTTTGTGACTTGTACTATCAGGTAAATTCTAGGAATGGAATTTAACTTAGTGTTTCTAAAAGAGAACATTTTAAAGAATTAACTTAAAGGTTCATCAGCCATTTCCTGGGTCTTAGAATGGGCATGTTTTGCCCATACCTGTAACTTTCCTGTCTAATTTTTCCGTACTAGAAAACTGAACAGAACCTTGAGAATCCCACACAACAGCATCCTCCTTGCAAGGAAGTCTAGGAAATTCTGGTCTGTCAGGCAGTAGATCCAACAATTTCCTCTTTTCTCCTTTACTGTTCTAAGCCCTCCTCTGTTGTAGTGTTTGCAATGTTGTATTATAACTACTCCATCTGTATCTTTCCTCCCCACTAGAGACTGAGAATTAGCTACTTAAGGCCGATAGCTCTGCCGTTCACATATGTAGCTCTATAGCAAGTGGTCAATGGCACCACTGAATAAACAAGGAAAATATGTTCATGATTTTAAGTTCATGAAAACTAGTCTGGAAATAAATACCTAATTATAGTATAATTGTTGTATTCAAAGTAAGTTTTAAATACTTTATGTTTACCTCTCAATCTTTCCACATTATACTCATCAGTACTATAATTATGTATTATGTAGCATTTAGTATACATCAGTTTCCACATTATAAAATAAAACTAGAACAAGAGGCATTATAGAAGTAACCTGATATCAACTGATTTTTTTTTTTTTCAGACAAGGTCTTACTGTGTAGTCCTGGCTGGTCTGGAATTTGCTATGTATACAGACTTATCTCAAAGATATAGAGATATGTGTGCCTCTGCCTATGGAATGCTGATATTAACTTTATTTTTTTCTAAAAACCAATTTTCAGTTGAGTAAGGGGTGATCTGGAAGAAGGCCTAATCACTTCAGTAAAGTCATTGATTATAGCAATAGCTGTATTGACATGTCCTTACCACAGATTTTTTTTTTAAGAACTGAAAGAAAGTAAAGCAAAGCTCTAGAATTTTCATGGATATATCCTTACTAGAAGATAATATATTGTCCCCCAGAAAGCCCTCACCAAAGAGCAGGAAATATAACCTGTGTGACAGAATATCAGTGCCTCAAAATAGCCTACATTCAAACGGCTAGAATACATGGATTCTATCTAAAATGAGAAAAGGAAATTAACACAATACGTAGAAATAAGTATTTAGTTGATCTTGCAGTAGGGAGGAGCATTACCTTTCAATGGAGAGGCCAAGTTGTTTATAAATGTCATTGTGTGGATAAGAGAGGAAAGGCTGAGAAAGGAAGAAAGGCATGAGTACACAAAGACTTTACACACTGTGGCTGCCTCGAAGATGGAGGGAGGATAAGATCTTCCTAGGAGATGAGAAAGCCAAAGAAAGGCGATGCATTGTGAAACCACCCACAAGAATGCAGCCCCACCAATACTCTGACCTTAGCCTGAGACAAATTCAAGGCTTCTAGGATTTATTTTGATGAAGAAACTGATGGTTGGTCAACTAGCACAGATGATGTTTCTGATAGATAGTTCCCTCCTTTGAAAGAGGAAGAGTGAAATAAAAGCCCTTCTGGAACTAAATGAGGAGAAGGAAGAGTATTAAACTCTGAAATACTACCATACTTCCTGTACTGATTCTACAGTCATCTGATCTAACCTTGCTAAACAATTTACTACATGATTTCATAGTGGTACAGATGGTGGGGGATAGAAACTACTCTCAGTTTTGATGTAACTTAGTTGAATGTTCATTTTTTAAAAACCTTATAGAAAAGATCTATCTGTACTACTTTTATTAGCACTGCAGATTAACAAATTTGGATAAAATGAGTGTTGAACCACGTCATATATAGAATATTGGTGTTTTCAGGCTTTGGATCATTTCTCTAATCCATTGGCTTACTAACATATTGAGAAACTGGCTAAATAGATGTCCTCAGACAGCTCAGACATTGCATCAATGTACAACACATACACAGAAGTTTTCTAAATGAAATTCCACTCACAGGCTCTCTGCCATCTCCCTTCATGAACTTGTCTATCTACAGGATAGAATCTATTTCTCTTTTATTTAATTTTTTTACTTCTTTAGAAGCTTTATTGAGAAATGCCCATGTGTTTCTTTCAAAAGAAATGAACTTTCTTTTTTTTCCATTTTTTTTCTTTTTACTTAAAAATTTTCACCTCCTCCCCTCCTCCCATTTCCCTTCCCCTCCCCATCCCCCTCCTCCTCTCTCTCTAATCCAAAGAGCAGTCAGGGTTCCCTGCCCTGTGGGAAGTCCAAGGTCCTCCCCCCTCCATCCAGGTCTAGGAAGGTGAGCATCCAAACAGACTAGG
>NC_022031.1:21106871-21123978 GCF_000317375.1 Microtus ochrogaster | reverse complement strand
AGCATCCAAACAGACTAGGTTCCCACAAAGCCAGTACATGCAGTAGGATCAAAACCCAGTGCCATTGTCCTTGGCTTCTCAGTCAGCCCTCCTTGTCCGCCATGTTCAGAGAGTCTGGTTTGATCACATGGTCCATCAGTCCCAGTCCAACTTGCTTTGGTGAGCTCCCATAAGATCAGCCCCACCATCTAAGTGGGTGGGCACACCCCTCGTGGAAAAGTTTCTTGATATTATAATTCGAGTTTTTTATATTTCTTTAAAGAAGAAAAAAAAAACAAAATTACTGTGACAGGGCATGGTTGCAAATGTCTTTAATCACAGTACTAAGGAGGCAGAGGTAGGAATATTTCTGTGAGTTCAAGACCAGCTGAGTCTACATTGTGAGTTTTAAGCCAGCTAAGACAACATAATAAGACCCTGGTCTAAAAGAAAATAAAAAATAACAAAATAAAACAAACAACAAAAACAACAGTCAAGAAATTTGCTTTTTGGGAAATACTATATTGTTTACTTGAAACATAATCCTTCATTATGGAAATATAAGAGTAGTATAGGAGCCTTCTGTCTTGGTGTTGCTTTCATTGGTTAATAAAGAAACTGTTTTGGGCCCATGATAAGGCAGAACTTAGGTAGGCAGAGAATACAAAACCGAATTCTGGGAGGAAAAAAGCAGAGTCAGAGAGATGGCATGGACTCACTGCCAGAGATAGATGTTCTGAGACTTTGCTGGTAGACCACGAACTCATGGTGATATACAGATTAATAGAAATGGGTTAAACTAATATTTAAGAGTTAGCCAGTAAGAAGTTAGAGGTAATGGCCCAAGCAGTGATTTAATTAATACAGTTTCTATGTGGTTATTTAGGGGCTAAGCTAGCCAGGCAGCCAGGATGAACAAGCAGGCCCTGCTCCTTCATATGAGTATGAAAAACCAATTCCCTTTCCTGAGAAAAGGGGACTTGAAACCCAAGGAACCTTTGCAAGTGGACTAGAGTCACATATTTCCCTTACTAGTGTCAGTTCAAGAACAATGCAGAAAACTTCACATCTTAAGGAACATTCTCTTCTGAGCCTCCTACTTCCTCCCCGCCTAGCTATTACAAACAAACACTTTTGTCCTACAAGAGATGACCATAAAAATAAAAAAGCACCAAGAACTGGAAATATATCTCAGTGGCAAGCTATTTATGACCATGCCTGATAACCTGGGTTTGGTTCCCAGAACCCACATGCTCAAAGAAATAATAAAAGTTAAAACTCAGCACTAAGAAGTAATATCAGTGCAAATGTTACTGATAATTTTATAAACATGAAAAACGTCTCTGAATTCTAGCATATCACATGTGACCACAAACTGAATAAGTCATTTATACAAGCACAGAAGCTATGGGTCACCCTTAAAGAGCTTGAAATTCTCTTGGATGATTTGTGGATAGGCAATTTTCAAGCAAAGAACATATTAGTGAAACTGAGGTATCAGAGACTTGGCATGTATCAAGAAACATTCTTTAGTAATAGATAGCTTCTTTGACACAGCCTAAGAGATAGGATTATACTAATATAGATGTTAATTGTAGGTATTGAATCTCTTTAAGAGACAATTTAATCCTATTTAATCCTTTTGTGGTTACAGAGTACTTACCCCATGAATTCTTAAGGGAAAAGTTTCCTCCCTGCTTTGTAGCATCTGTAGAATGTGCTTTAAATTCAGTCTTTTGTGAGTCTATGGTTAGTTCAGTGTTTTCTTGTGACTCTGTCGCAAGTGGGACCCTATTTTAGCCTTTCAATCTAATCTGCCTTTAGTGAACAGGGGAACTCTTCAAAGAGAGTGGGCATAAAAGGCCCTCTCTCTTCTAAAACCCATTCACCAATGCTGCCAGATTTTTTAAAATGTTAACTAACATTTAGACAGGTACAATTAAATTCAACAAGATGAGATAAAAAAATAAACAAGTCAAATATAACTTCAACTTGATTTTATAGTCCTCAAGGGTCTTCTTTAATTAAAAAAAAGAAAGGGAGGGAAGAAAGAAAAAGAAAACATGAATGAATGAGTGAATGAAGCAAAGAATGAGCTTCCTCTGTGCTTTTGCTGGATGTAATCTTATTGTAAAGACACAGCCTTAGAAAAAATGCCCAGAAGCCTGTTGGTATTCTGGAGATTTCACAACCTTTTATCTGAATGTAATTAATTGTCATGATTATGAACAAAATTGTAAGAAATTATTTAAGATACCAGGTGAAGGATTAATGGCAGTGTGTGAATCTGTAAGACACTAGAACTTGGTGTTTTTTATTAAAATTTGGATTGCTTTTAATTTTTAACTGATTAGGGAAAGAAGCATTCCCACTTTTAATCATACTCTATTCAGCTCCCTTGTTACTGCGTACTGTAACTTTAACTTAAAAATGATTCACTTGGGTTTTTTGTTCATTTGGGCAAGGGCTAGCAGTTACTCCTTTATTTCAGCTTGAGTAGTACTTGTCTTTGCTTTCCTGAAGGGTCTTACTGCCTTTATGCTTCCTTAATTTCTTCCCTTTACTTAGTCTCCCTTCTTTCGCGTGTCTCATTCCCTCTCTTCTTTGCTGCAGTTTTAGACCTTTCAGAGCATCCTAACCACCCCCTACCTCCTGCTGCTCCTACCCTTTATCCTGCTGCTCTCCTGTGGACTGGGTTGCTTTTGTTCATGGTACTTCACAAAGTGCTGGCTAGCTGTCCTTGCTCCACTGAGATACAACCACAGTTTCCAAAGTGCTGGGTTTTTTTTTTTTTAAGACACCTGATTTTTAACAATCATGAATGTTTTAAAGAACTGTACAAAAGAATAGTTTACACGTAACTGAACACATCTCCTTTACATAGATCTTTCCTTCATTCATTTTTTAAATTTTTTTCAAAAGAAAACAAACTATCTTTTTTTCATTATATATGTACCCAATCCAAGTTCCCACTCCCTCCCTTCCTCCTCCCTTTCCTTCCACTTACCCCACCCCACCCCCAATCCACTCCTCAGAGAGGGTAAGGCACATTGCCTTGGGGAAGGTCCAAGGCCCTCCCTACCATATCTAGGCTGAGGAAGGTATTCATCCAAAGAGAATAGGTTCCCAAAAAGCGAGTACATGCAGTAGGGATAAATCCTGGTGTACTGCCCGGGGCCCCATAGTCTGCCCCAGCCATGCAACTGTCAACCTCATTCAGAGGGACTAGTTTCATCCTATGCTTATTCCTTCCCAGTCCGACTAGTGTTGGTGAGCTCCTATTAGCTAAGGTAGATTGTTTCGGTAAGTGTCCCCATCATGGTCTGCTGGTAAGAATGCAAACTTGTACAACTGCTTTGGAAGTCAGTATGGCGGTGTCTAGGAAAATTGAGAATCAACCTACCTGAGGATCCAGCAATACCTCTCTTGGGCATATACCCAAACATACTATAAAGACATTTGTTCAGCTTTGTTCATAGCAGCATTATTTGTAATAGCCAGAACCTGGAAACTACCTAGATGCCCCTCAACCGAAGAATGCATAAAGAAAATGTGGTGTATTTCCACATTAGAGTACTACTCAATGGTAAAAAACGATGACATCTTGAATTTTGCATGCAAATGATGGAAGTAGAAAACACTATCCTGAGTGAAATAATCCGGACCCAAAAAGATGAATATGGTATGTACTCACTCATTAGTGGATACTAGCCATAAACAAAGGACATTGAGCCTATAATTAATGATCCTAGAGAAGCTAAGTAACAAGGTGAACACTAAGAAAAATGTATATAGATCTGCCTGGAAAGTCAAAATAGACAAGATCCTCTGATAAAATTGGGAACATAGGGGTGGGAGGAGAAGAGAGAGTAGAATGGGAAGAGGAGGGGAGAGGGGGAGAGAGGAAGAGAACTTGAGGGAATGAAATAGTCGAGATGGAAGAAGAACAGAGATTAGAGCAAGAAAAGAGATATCTTGATTGAGGGAGCCATTATGGGGTTAGCAAGAAACTTGGCTCTAGAGAAATTCCCAGGAATCCACAAGAATGACCCCAGCTAAGACCCTAAGAAATAGAGGAGAGGGTGCTGAACTGGCATTGCCCTGTAGACAGACTTAAATATATCTTAAATATCACCATATAAACTTCATCTAGCAACTGATGAAAACAGAGGCAGAGACCCATACCAGTGCACTAGACTGAGCTCGCCCAGTCCAGTTGAAGAGTGGGAGGAGTGAGAATATGAGCATATTGGTCAAGACCAAAGTGCTGTTTTAACATGATGATGATATGCATGTAAATGTTCAACATTAGTTTCTCAAAACATGAAAGGAGCCCTGATTGTAGGCAGCATTGTACAATTTCCATTTTGTAAATATTCCCTTCCTGGTGAACACCAAATTCCAAATTTGATCAGGAGTTGAGTGACTTCAGATTGGCAAGAGATTAATGTGGTTCATATTCCCACGTCTTGGGCTTTATTATCACACTGAAAGTTCCACTTCTAGAGCATATTCATACTTTGCCAAGATAATAAAATGACTTCCTATTATTTCATTTCATTTGGTAACTGCAAATCATTACTCTCATATCCTTGTTACTTGAAGAGATTATGGCATTCAGAGAGAAAATTTTTGCTGGTGAACTAAATAACTAGATAGTAAAGATAGTAGTTAGAAGTAGAAAAAATAGGGTTATTTTGTCTTTAAAGTACTTTCTGTTGTTGCTACACTTATTGATTATAAATACACACAAATCTCAATTTTACAGTAAACATAGCTGCCACAGAAGTCCTGTCTTTTGTTCTTGATACAACCCTGCCCCTACTTTTTGATTGTCTACTTGAGTATTTTGAGACAAGGTCTTACTGTGTAGCCAAAGCTTATCTCAAGCTTGCAACCCTCCAGCCTCAATCTTCTAAATGATAGAAATACAGATGTGCACTGCCACATCAGCCTTTTTTGATGGATTTTGCTTGTACTTTTATTTCAACTCATCTCAAATCCATTAGTTAAGTGCTCAGGAAATAAATGCTAATAGAGATAGAGTGTCTTGAATGAAGACAGCATATTTCTAATAATTATCATTAATTTTTCTGCCTTCATTATGTTTTTTTATATTATAAAAGGGAATGGTAATCATGTGTTATCTGTCAGCAGAGAAGCGAGTTTTTCTTTGTTTGAAAAGTTCACTTTAAAGGTTTCTGTGATGCATGACAGCTTTAAAATAGGGCTTCCATTTCAGAATGCATTGCCTGTGGCTGCTCTTCAGGGTTGCTTTCTTCTGAGCTGATTTGTCCCATTTGAACATAAAAACAGTGCATATTTATATCTCTGATAGGCCAATAAATAAAATCTTGCTTCCTTTAGGGGAAGTTTCCAGGGAACTAATTAGAGTCAGTAGCAGAGAAAAGCCGAGATTGAAAATACATTTCAGCATCTTTCATTGCTCCGTTTATTCTGTTCTTGGGCACTTCCACACATTTGTGCATGCAGGAAGTGGTGACAGCACATATCACAGTTAGGATGCACCTGTGACATCCTCCTGGCTGGTAGGATTGTCTTTCAGCATCAGCTCCTCTCTCTCTTTCTCCACAGCTCAAATTTCACTTACTGAACAGAGGACTTTTCTTTATGTACAAGGAAATTAAACTTATTCAGGCATACACCTGCTGCAGAAGTAGAAAAACACCTGGGGTGCCATTTGCATTTTAATGATTCAGTTTCTACTGCTATCAATATGGCTAATTGCTGGATCATTTTATTATAATTACTTTTTATCAAAGGATATCTAGAAAAAGACCTCAATTGTGTAAAATTAGTGTTCAGTCATGGCAGGTGGGACTATAAAATTTCTAGATTTAAAATACAAGAAACCATTTGTACATGATAATGACATTGCCAGTGTTCACTGGACTCTCTGAAATTCATTGTTTAATCATAAATCGTTTAAGTATATAGTTTGACTCATTGGAGAATCAATTTAAAATGTAATTATATATAATGCAAATATAATTTTCAATGGTATTTCTAAAATTGTTATGGTGACATAATTTTTATTAGAGTATTCAAAAAGGATTTTTACCTAGTCTGAGCATTAGTATGTGGTTTCACAAAGATTCAGAGGAACTATTTCATTCCAGTTTTACATTAGGATCATAGTCTTAGCATAACTAAATAACTAGGTATCATATTGAGAAAGTATTTAGCTGGCATTACTACTGGCAGTCCAGTGAAGGTAAAAGAAAGCATATAGATTCAACATAATATATTAGCTAGCTTTCTGCCATCATAATAAAAGGCCTGAAAAAATCAACAAGAGGAAGAAATGTTTATTTTGCTTATAACTTTGCATGTTGTAGTCCATGGCCAATTGGTTCTGCTTTCTCAGGCCTTTGATGAGGCTGAGCACTAGGGGAGGGAATATATGCTAGAATAAAGCTGATCACATCAAGACAGACAAGAACCAAAGAGGAAGAATAAATAAGGATAAAATGTATATTTCAAAATTATAACTCCTAACAACCTACTTGCTATAGCAGGAATTCACCCTTTTAGTTGCCAAAGAATCCATTGTCATGTAATTAGTCCACTGCTGAGGTGAGGGACCATCCCCTCCTAATTGTCCTACACTGTTGAATGGGCACCAAGTTTTCAACACATTATCTTTGGAGCAATTCTTCATATAGAAGATTGCTTACATATAATTCATATAGGAAGGTAAGGGTTTGTTTTTCTTTGTTCCAATTCAGTAATAGTTATTTTTTTGCAAACCTGAAGCTACTGTTACTGTTCTTAAGTATGTTGTGCTAAGCTAATAACTCGTTGGAAAATAGTCATTATTTAAAAGTTATTTATTTTTCTAAAAATATCTTTTCACATTTTACATGCTAATCCCATTTCCCACTCCCCATTCCTGTTTCTTCCCTTTCCCATATTTTACCCCACACCCACTCCTCAGACAGGGTAAGGCTTCCCACAGGGAGTCAACAAAGTCTAGCATATCACTCTGAGGCAGGATCAATGCCCTACCCCTATATCTAGGCTGAGCAAGGTATCCCTCCTAAAAGAATGGGCTCCAAAAAGCCAGTTCAAGCACTAGGGATTACTGATGGTCCCATTGTCAGTGGCGCTACAAAATGCCCAAGCCACACAACTTTTACCCACATTCAGAGGGGCTAGTTTGGTTCTATGCTGGTTCCCCCACTGTCACTCCAGAGGCAGTGAGCTTGCATTAGCTTAGGTTAGCTATTTCAGTGGGTATCCCCATAATGGTATAAACCCTTTGCTAATATTATCACTCCTCGCTCTCTTCAACTGGCTTTTGGGAACTCAGTCCAGTGCTTCACTGTGGGTATCAGCATCTGCTTCCATCAGTGGTTGGATGAAGGTTTTTGGATTACAATTAAGGTAGATTCTATGATGACATTCTGATTGCAGGTGAAGGCCAGTTTAGGCATCCTCTTCACTATTGCTTAGGTGGGGTCATCCTTGTGGCTTCCCTTTATCCCCTCCTCCTCTCCTTCTGTAATTCCTTCTCCCCTAATCCACTAATTCCCAATTTTCTCAGGAGATCTTGTCTATCTTCCCTTCTAAGGAAGATCCATGAATGTCTGTCTTCGGATTCTCCTTCTTACCTAACTTCTCTTGGGTAGTGGACTATATTCTGGTTATCCTTTGCTTTACAGATAATATCTACTTATGAGTAAGTACATACCATGTTTGTCCTTCTGGGTCTGGGTTATCTTACGCAGGATAGCTTTTGTTTCAAGTTCCATCCATTTGCATGCTAATTTCAAGATGCCAATGATTTTTACTGCTCCATTGTGTAAATGTACCTCATTTTCCTTATCCATTCTTCAGTTGAGGGGCATTTAGGTTGTTTCCAGTTCTGGTATTACAAATAATGCTGCTATGAACATAGTTGAGCAGTTGTACTTGTATGATTGAGCATCCTTTGTATATATGCCCAGGAATGGTATTGCTGGGTCTTGAGGTAGGTAGATCCCCAATTTTCTGAGAAACTGCCATACTGATTTCCAAATGGCTATACAAGTTTTCACTCCCACCAGCAATGGAGGACTGTTTCCCTTCTTCCACTTCCTCTCCAACTTAAGCTATTATTGATGTTTTTGATCTTAGACATTCTGACTTGTATAATTTGGTATCTCAGAGTCATTTTGATTTGCATTTCCTTGATGACTAAAGATGTTGAGCAATTCCTTAAGTGTCTTTCAATCATTTGAGATTCTTCTGTTTAGAATTCTCTATTTAGATCTATACCCCACTTTTAATTGGATTGTTTGGTATTTTGATGTCTAAATTATTGAGCTCTTTATTTTAGAGGTCAATCCTCTGTCTGGTGTGGGAGTGATTTCTTATTAATAAAGAAACTGCCTAGGCCCATTTCATAGGCCAGCCCTTAGATAGGCGGAGAAAACAGAACAGGATGCTGGGAGAAAGAAGCTGAGTCAGTGAGTCGCCGCCATGATTCTCCTGCTCCAGACAGATACAGGTTAAGATCATTCCTGGTAAGCCAGCTTGTGGGCCACACAAAATAATAAAAATGGGTTAGATCAATATATAAGAGCTAGCCAATAAGAGGCTAAAACTAATGGGTCAGACAGTGATTAAAAAAATACAATAATTATTTCATATAATTATTTCGGGGCATAAGCTAAGCTAGCCATGTGGGCGGCCGGGTGCGGGGGACGCAGCTCCGCAGCTCTTATTTCAACAGTCTGGTATGTATTTTAAGGGAATTTTTTTCAGTCCAGTTTCTTTGGTGTTCTGTAAGCTTCTTGTACCTTCATAGTCATATCCTATGTTAGGTTGAGAAATTTTCTTCTATAATTTTGTTGAATATATTTTCTGTGACTTGGAGATGGAGCTCTCATTATTATTCTTAGATTTGGTGTTTTCATGCTATCCCAAATTTCCTTGAAACTTTTTTTAATAATTTGTTGGATTTAACAGTTTCTTTGACCTATGAATCTATTTTCTCTATAGTATCTTCAACACCTGAGATTCTTTCTTCCATGTATTGTAATCTGTTGGTTATGCTTGCATTTGTAGTTCTGTTTATTTACCCAAATTTTCCATATCCAGAGTTCCCTCCTTTGTGTTTTCTTTATTGCTTCTCTTTCAGTTTTTAAATCATGAACTGTTTGAACAATTTTTTTTACCTGTTTGATTTTTTTTCTCGATTTCCTTGATTTTCTTTAAAAGATTTATTGATTTTTTTTCCAATTTTTTGTTTGATTTTTCCTCCATTTCTTTAAGGGAATTTTTATTTCCTCTTTAAGGGTCTCTATCATCTTCATAAAATTATATTTAAGGTTGTTTTCTTATGCTTCTTCTGGGTTAGGATATTCAGGTCTTCTTGTTGTGTGACCACTGGGGTTTGGTGTTGCCATGTTTCTTTTCAGATGGTTGAATGTATTCTTGTAATGGTGCCTACCTGTCTCTTCTTCCAATTGGTGCAGGTAGCTTCTTTGCATCTTTGTCTAATCCTTGCAGTCGGTGTCTGTGTCTCAGAGATCCTCTCTTGGACCAATCATTGCAGTAATTGTCTGTTTCTTAGGGAGCTGGTCTTGGACCACTCTGTTCAGTCACTGTCTGTATCTCAGGGAGCTGCTGAGGTCTCTGAGAATGGATGTGTTTGGGGCTGAAATGAGACTTGTTGATTACAGGATCTGATCATTGAGAAGAAGTTGGAGCAGCTTGCTTATAGGAGGCTGGCTGCTGGCCAGCTAGTGAACCTGAGGTAGGTGGGAGAGGGGCCCGGAATTTTGCCCTGGGGCCTAGGGTCTAGAGACTGGGCTGTCCAGCTGGGGAGCTGGTCATTCACCTCTTGGCCCACTCTGTACAGGTGTAGTCTGTGCCTCAGAGAGCTACTGAGGTTGCATGGAATGCGTGGCTTTGAAGGTGGAGTAGCACTTATAGATTGCAGGGTCTGATCTATATGGGGTGTTAGTGCTATCTGCCTGGAGGTGGCTTGCCTTCCAGCAGGCTAGTGAAGCTGCCTAAGACATAGAGACTGGGCTGTCCAACTGAAGAGCTGGTCACTCACCTCTTGGTCTTCTCTGTGCAGTTGTCATAAATACTAAATTATTTAAGGCATATTCTATGCCTGGGATTTTTTTTATGAAGACAATGACTTTAGAAATATGTGCATCTAGATCATGAGGTGATATAGGTTCAAAATCTATACTTGAAGTCAGAATGTTCAATGTTATTTTACAACATTTTCTGAGGAAAACTACATTACGCAGTTCATTAAATAGTTCCTAGTGAAGAAGTCTGATGATGATGTAGACCAGTCATAGAGTTCTTGTCTAGCATATGCAATTATAGCAGGCTTTCTTGGATCACCAGCTCCAAAATCATGACACAGAGACTGATTATTAATTACGAATGCCCAGTCTTAACTTAGGCTTATATCTAGCTAGTTCTTTTGTGTGTGTGTAACTGAAATTAACCCATTTCTGCTAACATATGTGCTACCCCGAGGCTCATTTACCTCATCTATGTACTCTCTCCTGCTTTGCTGCTTCCTCCATGTTAAACAAATACAGCATAAATGAAAACAACACACCTTTACATAATTAAAGAAATGTAGCGTCAAACAAACACAATGTGTCTTTACATAGGTAAACAATTGTTCTGCAACACAAACTGGACACATCTTTACATAGGCAAGAAATATTTTATTCCATAACCCACGACCATTTCAGCTTGATCACCAGGACCGCATAAAAGAAAGAAGGGAAGGAGGAAGAGAGAAAAGAAGGGGGGGAAGAGAAAGAAAGGGGGAGAGAAATTAAGAAAGAAAGAAATAAAGGTTGAAATGATAAATTCTACAAGAATGATTAGAATTGAATATGCGGATAGATTTCTGTAACTGGGAGTACATATGAAGATGCAGTGGAGTACAGGGAGCATTAATAAACTACGTTTGTTTGGTTACAGATTTCAGCCCTGGAGAGGCAGATCTTCGACTTCCTTGGCTTCCAGTGGGCACCCATTCTTGGAAATTTCCTGCATATAATAGTTGTCATATTGGGTTTATTTGGAACCATTCAGTATAGACCACGTTACATCATGGTGGTAAGTGTTATTGTCACATCTCTTCATATAAGCATTATGATTTTTCTATAAGAAAGCAAATACAATACTTTGTGAGCTCTTCTGATGTGAGATGGTATTGGTATTCTAACTCTGACATGTTCAAATGTGCGATAAAATGTTCCCCCCAGAGCAAAGTCATGTCCCTGAGTCTGAGACGACAGGGTCATTCATGGCTTATTTGACTTTGAAGTTTACAAGAAGATTTAAGACAGGTTTGGTTAGAGGAGAAGACAGGATGATACACATGATGCTATGATGAGATGCAGTGCACATGCATAGTCTGTCCTTGTATTCAGGTACCCTTAACCTTCAGAGAAACCCCACTAACCTTAGAAAGCAAAACTACCCAGCACAATGATTTGATTACTGAATACAATAACAAAATTTTAATTAACATTGGGCATCATAACTGAATTAACACAATATATAGTGTTTAGTATATTTTCATATTTTTGTGTCCTGATTGTTAAAGTTGAATGTATCTCACTTGTCAAGATACACTTTAAACACATGTCCATCTTGCAAGGTATGCCATGCATGGTCAACTGATTCTATTGCAGGGCACTTGAAGTGCACATAGTAGTCTACATTGATGGTACTCACATTATTTGCTTGTCTTTTCCTATAAAAATAAAACAGAAATACAGGCTACTTGTATAGTAGACTTATGAGAAGTAATGTGTTATAATAATGTATGTTGTTATTAAATAGGAGTAAATCCTATAAGATGGCCATCAGGCCTATAAATATGAAATATTTTGTAAGATTTTAGTAGTGAGGAGTAGTTGATGTCTAATCCTAAGCAGTTCCTGTTCTTCTTTTGGAGATCATTTGAGCTACCATATGATGATTCGAATGAGATACCCTAGAAATGGAATATGGCTAAGTTCCCTTAATGTCTTCACAATATTAGGTTATTATTGAACTTTAAATAGAAGTAGTCTCAAGTGACTTGATCTTTTTGCTATTGTTATTCTTCTAAGGCTTCAATTACCAGATTGTTACAAAGTCAAAAGTATGGATAGAATGAGGCTGTGTTGTAGACATTGTCTAATTCTGGTGATTTTTATCCTCTAAATGTTAGTACGATGCTTTTTTCCCACAGCATGTGCTTGGTTGAAGTTTCTTCTGTCTTTCCTCTATACATGGAGTTTCCTGTGTCCTCCAGCCTTTGTCTTTCCCTGCGAGTTGTTTGTGCTTTCCTAATCTGCTAACTAAATCTCATAAACTCCTTAGAAGGATACGATCAAGAATCTCCTTGATATCTCACAACTACTCCCCTCTTCTCTTCTTTCCCCCTTTCTTTCCTCTTCCTTCCTTCTTTCTACCCTTCTCTCCTATCTTCTTTCATTCTTTTGTTTATTCAGCCATTCATTCAAAATGTCTGCCATTTACTTTCAGCTGAAAGTCTGACTTCATCTTATATGCGAAGCATAATAATAACACAGTCTTGGCTTCCCTTCCTCTCATGGTCCAGAAGCTGTCTTTAGTTTCAGATATTCTGTTATGTCTGGAACATGAGCATCATGGTCTTGATTTTTTTTTTCTTCTTGAAATTCAGAATGGAGGTATCATTAGTTTCCAGATTCAGGTCTCCTCCTGCTGCCACTAAAAAGTTGTTGAGTCACTTCTGTGGTTTATAACAGCCATTTTTTATCTTTTTTTAAAAAGCACTATAATTAATTTCAGATTGCTAGCTGTAGGGTCAAAGAAAATCATCCATCAAAATAAATAAATAAATAAGCAAACAAACTTAGAAGCAGTTGACTTGTGTGTCATTAAACAAAGGAAAATTAGCACAGTTTCAGTTGTGCAGTGATCTTCCTCAGCAGTAACCTGCACTCTGCAAGAAGGAACCTTTCTAAACAGACATCTTCTGCTTGTGATTCTTTACCTGTGGCAAAATACACTGACAAAAGAACTTTAGGGGATGGTGAGTTTATTTGAGCTCATGATTCCATGTTACAATCCATTATTGCTGGAAAGTCAAGCTGACAAGAACCAGAAGCAGTAATATCTGTTGTCTAGAGGTGGGAACATTCAGTTACGACAGACATAGGCTCATCCCACTTTTTTTTCTTTTTATACAGTCTAGTATTAAATACAGGCATGGGGCCAGCCACTTTTAGATTGAGTCTTTTCACATCAATTTCTATAATTGAGACAGCCGCCAACAGACATGGCTTTTGGCTAGGCTAATGTAGACAATCCTCCACTGAAACTCTATTCCCAGTTGATTCTATATTATGCCAAGTTGACAGTTAAAACTTGCTATCACTGGCAATTTGTAGTCATATTGGGATTTGGGTTCCATCACAGCCAGTGTGATTGTTGGGGAAAGAGAGCAGACCTAGTTCCAAGGTCAGCACATACACCGAGGACATTTAAGGTTTGGGATCTGGTAAGGCAACTTCATGAAGCCAATAAGAGGGTAGAACCAGTACACATCTGGTTCTCCTGTTCCAGGTTGGTTTTTCTGAACAAATCCATTAACTACCTAATGAGCCCCTCCTCAACTATAAATTACTAATACTAAAACAGATCTCCCAGGGTTCTGGGAAAAACTAAGTAAAATGAAGCATTTGTCATGGGGGTCTTGCTTTCCCATCAATTTCTTGTTTCTTTCTTCCTCTTCCTGAGATTCTTGGAAAACTGTAAATAAAATGGAAAAAAACATGGCACAACACATTAAAAAGGATAATGGTAAGAAAAAAATTATGAAGTTCTTGTCTTGTAGGGGTTTGTCTTTAAAGATTTTCCTTACGTGAAAGTTAGAAGGGAGGAAGAAAGCAAAAGCAAAGAAGCAGAAAGAGAAGTAATGCCAGTGATTTCCAAGGGAACCTTGTGAGCTGACGTGGTGGAAGAGTGAGAGGATGGAAACGTGTGCACAGACGCTCCATTGCCCTCAGTGTTCTCAAAGCTTCTGCCTAACAAATAAGATCTGCATGTGAACAAAGTATTAATCATGCTCATGACACAGAAACAAAGGAGCAGAGCCATTATTCATTAAACTGTATAGAAAGATATGTGCCCAAGGAAATGCTGAGCTGGGCCACAAATACCAGGCAGAGGGGCAGAGGCTGGAGAGGTGGGCAGGAGCCAAGGGCACTTGAGCTAAGATGCCCAATCACTGGCTATTCCAAGTCTCTACCCCTCACTTAAATATCTGCCCGGCCACTGCCCTGCTGCTCTCATTCCGCGTTCACAGCATTTCACCTCTGGAACCCCGGGAACCTACTCCCCCAGCCTCCTTCCTTTGGTTGGGAGCTCCTGGAAAGATGGAGTGCTTTTATATGTCTAGTATATTTCTTTTCTCGTCACCTAGCCTCACTGGAGCACAATATTTTCTGTGTGTTTAAAGAATGAATGACAGCTACAGCTTTGAACTTGTAGGTGTTCTGGTGATTCCAGCCCAGCAAACCTCTCAATTCCTTCTTGCCTCAGGATCCGCACAGACGGTCTAAGGATTCGCAGAGCAGGTCTCAGTGCCCAGGGGCTTCTGCAGAGAGCCTGCCTCGTCCAGTCTCTCATCAGACATCTCAGAACACACTGCGGTCCTTCATTTTTTTTATCATATTCCATACTTGTACCACAATGACAGTTTGACATTTAGATTGCAAGAGGTTTTTATCTTGAAGTCACATCTGCAATTCTTTGTGTCTCCTTCCTTTCATGCGCCAGTTACACTTACTCCACTTCAAACTAACAAATGCTTTGGAGCACCAGGTACATGCCAAGTGCTTACTCAGAAACTAATAAAATATGGTGTCTGCGGCTGCAAGAGTTTAATGGAGCTCAATGTATAGCAACACGGGTTAAGTTACTGCCATTCCTCACAACAGATGGGGGTTGCTGTACTTGACCTCAAAGAATTAATCACCCTTATAAAAACGGTTTAGCTAAATGACTACACAGAAGAAGTTCTCCGGCATCTATCATCATATACAGCATGAATTTAAACTGGAGAAAATTGTTTCTTTGCTTTTCTGTGAATTTTGCCCTCCTCTCAATTACCTCTGGTGAGTTCTATGGGCCACATGCTCTTTTGCCTCCTCAGGGACATTTTGAACCTTCCTTTAGCTCAACTGTCCCTTAGTAAAAGCTTGTCCTATACTATTTACCTAGTCAGGACTAAGTGCCTAGTCCTGGCTATTAGCACAGATTCTGGTCACTTCCTGATTTCCCCTACATAATGAGCACAGCCTCTGTTTTTCACACTGTATCAGCATGTGCAGAACTGTTGCACCCCACCCCCACTGCCATGTTCTACCTCAGTCTTGATGTTTGATGAAAAAATAGTAAATGAATTTAAGGTTTTTAGATGAAGTGACTTTATTCCATATGTTCCTGTCTGTGAAGCATTGGAACATTGATTTGATTTTATAATTGTCATATTTACCTCCTTTATACAACCCAATTCGTAGATTGGTTTTAGTAGTCAGAATATACGTGGCAGGATTGATCTGGCCTAGCCTAGACTGATTCTTGATACATGATTAACTGTAACTATTAATTATTTTATTTTTCCTTCACTCTGCCTTCCTTACTAATAAGGTACCAGGATGGTAGGTTTACCTTTTTTTCTCAGAAAAAAAAAATGCTAATTGCCAGGAGAGAGCAGAAGAATGGAGAAGCAAAGTGCTTATCCCATTTGTTTCATGGCATATTGTGAGCAAATGTTGCTTTAGTAAAAATCATTCATTTTAAAGACTAATGCTCAATGGTGGAGATGCAGACTGGAAAACTTATAAAGTGTTTATTTCAATTACCAAATGCTAACATATCCTCACCAGATGAGGAAATGTTTAGGAAATCACACAAACCCATGCACTCATTGTCTGTGTGAATAGGACTTAAAATATGTATACTCAGCTTAAGGGGAAAAAAAGCCAAGTCATTTATACTTCTATCTAACCCACATACATATATAAGTCTGTTGCCATGCTCTGTACTAACCAAAAGGTATTTGTCAAAAATAGGTCATATTGCTCTATAAATATCATAACAACTGAATTGTCAATTAAAATAACCCACTTCAGTGACAAGGCAAAATGGATAGTCAGTCTCGAAGGTGACAACCTACTTTTTCTGACAGGGAAAATGCCCAATCCATGGATTGGTCTCACTAAGGTTAACATTTGCATGTCTGTGATCCATGCAGTCTCTTATATTGAAGTGTGTCATTTATAATTCCATGCAAACCAAAATTCACTAATGCAGTCATCACTTTCAACCAGCAGCATAGATGGAACTTTCCATTCCCCCAACAAAAACCTGTCATGTTCCTACCACATGTGACATATCAACTACAAATTATAAAACATTGTTAGAGAATTTACATAAATGAACGAAATTTTACTAAAATGGCCATTTGATTCATTTGTCCTCCGATGAGGTGAAAACTTTAGAGAAGGGTCAATTTATAGAGTCCTTTTGCTAAGATGGTTTGCAGTAAAGACTAGCAAATTAAGCATGCTGATTCTGGAGCAGACTACCAGGTTTCATAGGACAACCCTGACACTCCATAGGGTATCAAAGGATGACCCATTCTTCAGGGGTTTAATACAAGAACTTGAATGATATGCCACTTGGAACTAGGAACACAGGAAGTGTCATAATGGCGTTTGTTGCAGCCAAGTGTGTAGAACTAGACAGTTACCACCGGTGTCTATAAAAGGTCAGAATCAGAATCTATAATACAATTTACAGGAGATCTTCAGTTTCCTTCAGGCACTGTTTGTGCTGGGATTTTGAAAGTGGTTTGTTTTATTTTACCTTAGTTACACTGTGGACATTCTCAATATTTAGGGATTTAGAGTTGGGGTGTAATGATGAAGAATGATGGTTTTTCATGGGATGTGGTCCCATGATAGAGAGCTTGCCTAGAATCTTCAAGGGCCTGCTTTAAACACTGGACTGAGCTCCCAAAGTACCAATGAGGAACAGAAGGAGGGAGAAGATGAGCAAGGAAGTCAGGACCAAGAGGGGTGCACCCACCCAC
>NC_022031.1:21079555-21106516 GCF_000317375.1 Microtus ochrogaster | reverse complement strand
TCTGTTGTGGATCAGTCTTGGCCTCAGCTGAAGCGTTTCCTTATCCATTTTCACTGATGTGTCCTCCCGACTTGATATTCAGCATTGCTGGCCTACTCTGAGACACTTAATTAATTTGGAGTGTGCATCATCATGCTAGCTGCCCTCTGATTAGCAGAGCGTCTTTATTTCTGTAGTTGTGATGTATAAATTTATCCCATTAAGGATGTAGATAAGCTCCTTTCAGTATCCATGGGGATAGTGCATGGCTCAGAAAAATGTGTTTGGATGCCTTTGGGAACAGCTACAAATACCTAAACCATCACAACTTATCACTATGTATGTGACCTCTATAACATGATCTAATATAAATTCACAGTGACTATGGAGCCCTAAATTATTTTATTATCTTTTTTTCAAAAGGCAAAACACTCCCAGAAAAGAATAATGTTATGTCAAATATATTCACACAGTCTAGACATCTGCATGAGATCATTTGTAATCCCTTTAAAATCATCACTACAAAGGCACTGTAACTTGAATCTTATAAACACTTTTAGTAAACTTTTGATAAAATCATGGTGTTTAATATAGTACCTAAAGTTCATATTTCTGTTATTTGACCCAGATAAGATAATATAAGGGAAATAAATTCAAAATGTTGTTTTAAGAACAGGCTGCCGTGATTGAAATCACTCATAGAGAAGAATGATTTGACTACATGCCTATTTCAAGAATTCATAGATTTTTCCAGTACACTAAGATAAGCTTGCAAACTATTGAATTTAACCAGTCGACTGTGCTTACAACACAACCTTCAGTTATCTAGGACCCTGCATCTCCATGGAGTAGTCTAATCTCCACTATATGAAATCAGTTTGACTAATGCTCTTACTGATGTTGTTTCTGACCTTTCCCAGCAGGATGTGAATGAAAGGTATTTTTCATAATAGAAATCTGCTATTTATTTGCTCACTCTCTTAGTTATTAATTTCTGAGATTTTTAGAGACATTTTTATTCATTATTTTTTTATTCTACTCACATATATTACATCCTGCCCACATTCCCTCCTTTCCCGCCTCCCAGAGTCTCTCACTGTCTCCCCTCAGAAAATAGAAAGCCTCCCAGGGAAATCAACCATACATGCCATAAATGTTACAATAATGCCAGGCAGATAATACCATATTAAGGCAAGATGAGGTTAACCAGTAGGGGGGAAAGGGTTCCAAATGCAGACAAGAGTCATAGACACACCCACTCCCACTGTTAGGCATCCCACGAGAACATTAAGCTACTCAGGCAAAATATATATGCTGAGGACCTAGGCCACACCCCTACAGCTCCCTTATCTCTGTGAGCTCCCATGAGTTCCAGTCAGTTGATCCTATGGAACATATTCTCTTGATGTTCCTGACCCTTCTTTTTCCTCCAATCCTTCCTCCCCTCCTCCACGGGACTTCCCGAACTCTGCCTAATGTTTGGCCGTGGGACTCTGCACCTGCTCCCATCAGTGACTGGATGAAGTCGCTCTGGTCTCTTTGATGATGATAATACTAGACTACTGTTTGAGAACAGACAGACCAAACTGTAGGTTGAAGGTTGTTTTGTGGCTGGGATGGTGTCCCAATCCCTCCACTTGAGGACATGCCTAGTTACAGAAGATGCCATATTCAGGTTTTGTGTCCCCTGTTACTAGGAGTCTTTGCTAAGGTTACTCTCATAGATTCAGTGGGGTTTCCATTGTACAAAATGCCCCCCCCAATTCCAGTCATATCTCCCAGTATTTTCTCCTTCTGTCCCCTCCTTGATCCCTGCTGTTCTTAACCCCAACTGCCCCCCCAGCACACCCCTCACAATCTATTCTATTAATTCTTCCTGGGGAGATTCTTGCACCCCCTCTTAATCCCTCCTCTATTGATTCATTTATAAGTGGATATTACCTGTAAAGTAGAAGAGAATTACACTCAGGTCCACAGACCCATACCAGCTAAACAGCAAGGAGAGGTTAAAGATATTTCACATGGTTAAACGTTCACCATTTGATTACAGGGGCATGAGCTTTATTTTTAGTAAAATAATGCAACAGAGGAGAGTTAGATAACTTTACAACACATATCCGTTCTCGCAGTCTTCATGCAGAGATATGGAGGTTCTATTGTCTCTAAATCTCTAAAGTTAGGCAATGTATGATGATGAACTGGAAATTTCCCTGTCTAATCTATCGGAAGCGTTAGATATACTGATGTAGATAGATAGCAGATAGAGATTATGGTAGTACCTAGATACATAGACAGGTATAGGCATACTGATGGCTCACAGAACACTGCACATTGTCTTCTTTTGCAAAGGTAATGCACAGAAAACAGAAATCACATGAGCACTCAGAGTTAAGTTGGACCTTTAAGATAGAAAAGAGTTTTAGAAGTCTAGGCTTCTAGACATCCACTGAAAACAGTAGGAGTAACTGGACTTTCAAATTTTAAATCTTAAGGTACCTCATAAAAAGAGGGTTTTTTTTTTACTGTACCCTCTTTTCTTACAAAGGACATATTTACTGACATTTCTATTACTGATTTATTTCAAATATGTGGTTTTCATCTCTACTTCTTTTCTCTCTTTCTCTCAACTCTTTGCTATCCAGTATACAGTGTGGACCGCCCTCTGGGTCACCTGGAATGTGTTCATCATCTGCTTTTATTTGGAAGTAGGTGGCCTCTCTAAGGTGAGTTTATCATGCCTTTAAAATACACTATAAAACGGGACAGTTATGAATTAACTATGATATACATTTGCATTATTATAGTTAAGTAAAGAAATATAGACTAGTTAGCCATAGTACTAATCAAAAATAGTCCAAGTTGGTATGTGTCTTGTGTCTGTAATCACAACACTAGGGAGATTGAGATATGAGGATAATTTCAAGGTTATACTTAGCTGCACAGTAAATGCAGACTCAGCTATATGAGACCTTACCTTAAAAAAAATACTGTCTATATTCTATTTGTGAGAAAATAAACTTGGAGGAATGCATGCTAATATAAAGGAATTTCAAATTTCTCTTTGTTATACCAAAGTTGAAATTAATCTTCTAGTTAATTCTCTCGCCCATTGATTAATGCATGATATCACAATGGTCATCAGTACTTATATTAATGTAAAAGGGGCTTTGGGCATTCGTGCTTACTGTAGAAGAGTGGTCGGAAAGAACGGAAACTCTGTAGATCACAGCGGAGCCTCATTTACCAACATGTAAGCACATGCGTGTGGTGATTTCTGTCCTGAAGTTCCCATCACACAGAAGGTTCTTTCCTCTAAAGACGGTACAGATGTCATTTCTCACTCTTTACAGCTGTTATTTGTATCTGGATTCCTGAAAACATGTCTTTTGAGTGTTACTAAAATGTAAAAGTTTGTTAAATTTCTTATTATTATTCTTGAAAATACTGTTACTTGGCAGAGTTTTCACTGAAAAAAAAAGAAACATTGCAGTATAATTCCGAGAGTTGTGTATGGAAGCTTATTATTGTGCATGGAAGTTTTTAATTTTAGATATTTTATTGTTAAATTAATTTGAAGCAATCTTTCTGTTGTTTTCTGATGATCTGAAGTTGTACACAGCATATAGTCCTCTACCTGCATGTAGGGTCCTGATCTTAAAATTCTACCATGATAGCCACAGGTCCTAAAACTCTTGAACTCTACTGAAGTACATAGTGAAAGAAGCATGTCTGATTTGAATATTATTGATGTAGATATTATTGTAGATATTATGAGGGGTTTCTAGTAGAGCTTGCAGAAGTGGTTTGTTTACTTTTCCTATACTATGATGATTTTAAAATTGGATCTTGTCATCATTTGTCCCATCAGAGTGCTCAGAGGCCATAAATGACATTTCTGCTACTGAGGTTCCCAAACAAGTTCTAGTAGAGTGGTTCTCAATCTGTGGGTTGTGACTCCCATGGGGATCTCACATCAGATATGCTGCATATCAGATATTTACATTATGATTCATAACAGTAGCAAAATTACAGTTGTGAAGTAGCAATGCACTAATTTTATGGCTGGGGTCAGCACCACCCCAGGATCTATCTAAAGGGTCACAATGTTAGGAATGTTGAGAACCATTGCACTCACTGCCTCCTTGATGAATTTCATTGCTGATTGTTCATCATCACTAATTTATAGGATATAAAGTTTGACTCAGCTCTGCATCTAGGTAGTGAAGCCTGTAAATGCAGATAATTGGGCATTTTAAAATGCAAGTCTGATGAATAAAAGCATCATGAGTTAAAGTTAAACACAGTATTCAGCCCCTAATTTTCTACCTGATGGCTTGAATTGTAACTTGAATTCATGGGTTTTATTCATTCCTCTGAGTGAAAATCGTCTTTTATTGTCTTCCTCATGAATTGATTTGGAATAAGCTAGCCTGAGGAATACTGTGTTCCAATAATTAGCATTTTCTTCAGGCTTCAACTTTTGCATTTAGTGTGGGCTGTGAACCAATCACTTCCCTCCCCCCCCCAGAGCCTGTGGAAAACATCGTAATAGGGTCAACTTTGTCAGTAATGGTGATAGTAAATGTTGGTTTACTGTATGGCACCATTTATGCTTATCATATGTGGTAACTATGTAAGCTTCAAAACAATCCTGTGGGACAATAAAGATAAATAACAGCAGGCATTTGTTCTGCACAAGTCTAGTTACCTATTGCTCCAGATTAATTTATGGGCTGTTTTTTGTTACTGTTTTTCCAGCCTCAATGTGTATGTCAAAGGATTTTTCTTTTTGTTTTGTTTTGGTCCCCTTTTATTGGACAATAGATGTCAGGGTATGAGATAAGACTTGACCAGGATGGGATCTGTTTAGGAAGAATGGGAGCTGGGCAGATCCACATGTTTAGGACGTATGGGACCGGGGCAGATACACGTGTTTAGGAGTGCCAAGAGACCTCCACATGCGCCTCTCTGTGGCTGCACTTGCATTACTGCTCATGTATGAGTTCCTTGTAAGAATAGCATCATTAGAAAAACATATATGAAGCCAGAACCGTGTTGAGTCCAACAGTTTGATGAACTTGTCACCTTGGTTATTCATTTTTAACCCATTCAAAATCCATTAAACTGTCAACATGTATTTTTAGTTAAAAAGATGCGTGACTCCAAAAAAGAACATTCTTCCTATTTTCTGTTGATCGTTTATTATAGCCTTTCTGGCTCACCACAGTTTAATCTCAAATGGAGCCTCCAGGAAACTACTCTGAAAGAGTAAAGTTAAGGACCCTTGACAAACAAATACCCCTACCAAGCTTCCAGCTGGATTCTGTTTCCCAAGAACTCACACATCCATGTGTGATCGCTTATGGACTGAACTTATTGGAGAGAGTTCTCCATCTCCTGCTACTTCCTAAAGCATTTCCTGTAACTAGCCACTTTAGTGGGTTAACAGAAGCTACCCTGCACTGTGAGTTTCACCCAGACATGCATTATGGAACAAAGAACCTGTGGCGCTCTTTTTCCTAGGCAAATGTACAGTAAGGTTTATTCATACCAGAGAGAGAGTGCAACAATTAACTAAAGAAACAGTTCTGTCCAAGTCCAGCTTAATCAATTTGTGTCAGCGGGGGTTTCCTGATAAACAGAATGGCTAGGGTGGGCATATACTACAGAAGGGATTTATTATATTGGCTGGTACTGTTCGGGTTGGGCAACCTAACAATGGCTGTCTGCCAGCCGAAGGGGCTGAGGACCTGGTCATTGCTGAGTCTATAAGAAAGAGTGCTTCAACAGTTCCACTCTTGAGAGTCACTGGTCTGCAGTAGTTCTCAACAAGCCAAAGCAGTCAGACACCAACCTCAGCAAAGGCCAACAGCTGTAGTGGCAGTCACACAGGAGACGCACTTGTCAGCAAGGCAAGAACACAGGTGGGAAGGTAAAAATCAACAGCTTGTCCTTCAGGCTGAGCTGCTGGTAGAAAACATTGCTCATTCCAAAGGAGGGTCTCTCCAAAAATTAATTCTTAAAAAAAATACCCTAATAAATTACAGATATGTGTCTTGTAGTGACTCCAGATCCAACAAAGTTGACAAGATTGACCATGAAAGAAATAATGACCTTATGGGAATTGATCACAGGGGACAGGTAAGACAATGGTTGCTTCACAACTAAGAGGTCTTACCCCAGCATGACTGACTATTCACACAACCACATCACTGGAACTCCCTATATGACTCTAAAGCAGTTGTCTACCTTATGGTGTTTTTTCCCTCAAGCAATTGCATCCTATTTGGGTAATTTGTAGCATGAGTTCTGTGAGTCCTGTAAGCATGCTGAGTTTCCTGTTCTTACAGCTTTCATGAGCCTCTTGAGTCTCGCTGTTCCCTTCAAGAAAGAATGTTTCTCTCCCTATGACACAGATATAGAATAGAATCTTCCTGCAAACACCCGAGTAATGACACTGTGTGTCTATGAATCTAGGAGTCAGTTCACCATGGTATATGAGTGATTAGTTGGTACTAGTAAAGAAGTAATGATACAATGAGAACAAATAGGGAGGTAGGAAACACTTGATATAAACAAAATAAACAGGTCAGTTCAGTGGCTTAAAAACCAAATATGCCAATAATATATGTGAAATATAAATAGACTAAGCCTGATAGTAAAAGATAGGTGCTAGAGTGTTGGACTTCTAAAAAGGAGGACTCAATGTTATTGATATAAAATATATTTAAATGTATACATTCAAGGACATTTAAAAGATATAAGGAATAGGATATGAAAACACAAATAGAAAATCTTTCTGGTCATATTAATATCAAAAAGTAACCTCCTAGTTAGTATTATCATACAGATGAAAAGAAAGGTTCTATAGTAATAAAAATATTAATTCATCATTCAGATGCAATAATCCTAAAACATACCAAAGCTCAAATTGTTCAATTACATAAAACAAAGAGAGAAATTGGGAACATGAAATAAACGTTAAAACTTAACAATACTTTTATACTTATTAATAAAAAACATAGAAACAATTCAATAGAAGTAAAAAGTTTACACAACACAAGCAACCAATGATTACCAATATGTTACCAATGACTATACTAAATTACAGTCAGAAAAACAAAATGTATGTTTTCTTAAAATGTCTGTGAAATGGTGACCAAAACTGTTTTCTGGGTCACAAAAAAAGTCTCTCTAAATACCAATAGCAGAAATTTTGCAGAGCACTCTGCCACAAATAAAACAGTGACTTGGAATCTACAATAGTTAAAATATTTAGAAAATCTTTTAATGTTTGAAAATCAAGGCAGACAATTTGAAATACAAGTCACGGTATAAATTTAAGGTAAGTTTAAAATAATTTTGCAGAGCATAGTGAAGAAGCAGTTTATTTATAGGTGACCCCAAGCAGGGCTCAGAATCTATACACTCAACCAAATATTGCCAAAATGGAAAGTTTGTAAAATTGTGCAACCTGACATCTGGAGATCAAAAGAAAGCAATTGAACTATTTTATATGACCCCACACTTTTTGCTTTAGATTAGTACAAAGACAACTAATTCTGAGACAGAGGAAAGAGCAACTCAAATTCCCATTGTTATTAAAGATGGTAGAGACGATATAGACATAGAAAAACACCAATAACTTTCGACTTTAGCAGGAAAACACTGGGTTCCTTAACACAATGAAAGCAAAGTTAACATAGCCAAAAATAGAAAAAAAATAGCCAAACAAAAATTAACATAAAAAAACACCCTCAAACCCACACGGAAGCAAAAACAACAACAAGAAGCCATGCTAATCTTAACCCGCTTTTTAGACAATGAAAGATAAATCAATATTTTCAAGATGGATTTCTGATCTGACATCATTCTGGTATTATATATTATGTGAGAGTTGTGTTGTCGCTGAAATCCTAACAACACTTGGGTTACTCCACAGAAAAAGTGATACTGTAAAGTTAGTCTGCATTGTGGGTGCTTTTTAAAGCTATTTAACTTAATGACATCCATCTCAATGTTGTCACTAAATTCTTATTAACTTCAAAATTTTAGATGGTATTATGTAGTATATAAGTGTATATAGTTTTCATGCCTATTGTTTTCTCTTATGAATGTTGTAATTAGTGTTACTGTGATGAGATATTATGGTCACAGTAAATTGAGGAGGAGACAGTTTATTTGGTATATGCTTCCACATCACTACTTATTGTTGGAGAAGTCAAGACAGAGTAGAAACCTAGAGACAAGGTTGTTGATGAGCCCGTGGAAGAATGCTGTTTACTGTCTTGTTTCTCTGCTTTCTTATAAAACACAAAACCATCAGTCCAGAAGTGCCCCCACCCACAATGCACTGGTTGCTCCCACACCAATCCTTAATTTAGAAAATATCCTACAGTCTGATCTTACAGAAAAAATTTCTTAATTGCAACTCCCTCCTCTCTGATGACTCTAACTTATGTCAAATTGGCATAAAACTAGCCAGCAAATGAAACATAAACTAGGTTCCTTTCCTCTTTGTGTGTGTATCTGGAGGACTGTTACTAACTGCAAATGAAAAGAACTTAATTTATCTTGTTTAATTTTTTAATATTTCTTAAATATTAAATGTTGTTCAATGTGATAAGGTATGTGATGTTTTGAAAGAAAAGGTCCCCCAAAGGAAGTGATACTAGGAAGAGATATGGTCTTGATGGAGGAAGTGTGTCACTGTGGGGGCAGTCTTGAAGGTCCTTTTTTCAAGTTTCACTCACTGTGACAGTCAACTTCCTGTTGCCTCTGAGTCAAGATGTAGGACTCTCAGCTTCAGCACCATGTCTGCTTGCACCATGTCTGCTTGCACCCTGTCATATTCTCCACCATGATAATAATGGACTGAACCTCTGAAACTTCAAGTGAGCACCTCAGTTAAATGTTTTCATTTATAAGACATCATGGTCATGGTGTCTCTTCACAGCAATAAAAACCCTAACTAAAATAAGGTACCAACTTCTTTTACTCTTTTTGTTATAATTTGTGTCTTTTACATTTGTGCTACTACATGATATTTTGGTCTTTAGTCCTGTGCAGCTTAATTTTTCTGAATTGTACAAGGTGATTATCTAACCAATACCTTCCCTAGTTTTACCATGGTACAAATAGTGTTTACTGAATAGACTTGACACTGATTTATGGTGTCTTTTATGAAGTAATAAATGTTATAGGACCTGTTTCTATAATACTATCATGTTTGCCACATTGCTGTTTTATTTATATTGTTTGTTTATTACTTTTTGTAGTAGGTATTCCCTATCTACAAACCAATATCCGCTTGCTCTGTAATTTGACCACATACATTTATAGGGCTACCTTTGTAGGGTTATATTTGAACAAATGTGTTTCAAACATACAAATACACACACATATATATCTCATGTTTTACTTATTGTATTAAATTTTTAATTATTTTAGAATGCATGAGGGAAAACTTGTATTAGTAAAGAAAGCAATCTTTAGTAACAGAATCAGTAACTGGCAGGAAATCAAACTGGATGAAAATAAAATAATGGGCTGAAAAAATGTATGCTTTGCTTCAAAACTAAGCTCCCCTGTGAATTAGCCTTTACTATTCACAGTATATCTGGATTCCTGGGTGTCATTGGACAGAAGGCCTCTTAATATGCCCCACCCAAGCAGAGAGAAGGAAGCAAAGACAGAGGCTCAGATAACCAAGAGGCTACAGAATGGGGTTTAGAAACATTCAGAGGCCCAGTAGCAGTAACAGTCTTTTCAGAAAGCTACTGCTTAACTGGAAAGAGGGCCCAGCTGTTGTTCATCTGCTTTACATGACTAAGGTGTAATGGGAGAGAATGTGATTGTCCCATCTGGAGCCACCATCTGCTGCTTTGCCAAGCAGACCAGGTTCTGGACTGGAAGTCTAACTGATTGCACAAAGCCAGGTCTTTTCAAAAAGGACTAGATGCGGCCTCAAGAGTCAGGGATGACTGAGGTCATCTCAGAGCTCAGCCTGATCATTTTTATTAATGGATAGTGCACACTCTCACGAATGATTTGAAACCCAGTTAAATTCTTACGAGGCCTTTGGTGGCAGCTTTAAGATGTTCCCTTTGCATTTATCTCATGTGCTACCTAGCCATGCAGCAGGTGTCTGCCCCTATGATCTTGCATACATTGATTATTCCCACATCTAGCACTTGAAGGGGATGGGTGGATTGTTTTTGCAGATGACTGTATGTGGGTAACAAAAAGTGCCAAAATAATGTCATCTTCTCGAGTTGCAGCTCCCTTTTCTGCAAAACCAGGAAAAGCAAAGCAACCGTGTTACAGAACTGTTGGCAGAACTGAATGAGATAATACAAGTGCAGGGATTAGAAAGTTCTTCGGCATAGCATGAGGGCATATGTTTTTTAGTATGCAAGAGCTGCATAATGGAGACTTGTAGGACTCAGTGGTTTAGAGAAGTGTGAAGCAGTCCCTTCTGACAGGATCTCAGCTCTGCACATTAACTTCCTAACTGCAATGCTGTTCCTTAAATTCTTCCCTTCAGCATGTAAACAACTTCCTGATCTACATGAGCAGATAGGTTCTTTGTGTATCCTTGCTGCTCCTGTTAGAAATACTTCAAGCATCTTGGACAGCCTCTGTCTTTTTTAATGCCATTTTAAAAAGCTCAATATTAACCTAATGCCACTTCTTTGGAATTTAAGATCTCCTGAGGAATATATTCAGAACATAAATGCAAAAATCTCTCATTTTCTACAACATGCTTGTTTCACTTGAACCCAGACTAGTAATAGCAAAGGAATAAAGAAAGTACAGACACATCAGAAAATCTCTCTGTCCTCTCTGATCAAAACATATCTCTTAATCTCCACAGATGAACCAGAGGAAGGCTTTGCAATGCCTCTGAGCCTCTCTTTGGGAAAGCCTTGCCATTCCAGTGAAACTGGGGATTTGAGGTCTTTGACATTTCTGTTCCTGTGATAACAAGTATTTGCTCAGGATCTCACTCATCCCTCGTAGTTTTCTTCCTCTAGAAATACTGAAAGTTGTAAGTTACAGTGAGAACTTGAGTTATATTTTTTCATTCTAAAAAAATTAGATAGCTATCTTAATAACATCTTTTTAAGTTTTTTGTTAATGGTAGAAACACTAGGCTACTATTTATTTTTATTGCGTTTTCTTGAAGTATCTGTAAAAACCTGTATATTAGTGACCTTAGAGAATGTCAAATGCATCACATTTTCATAGAATTCTGAATGTGTATTACTTTATATGAACATCAATTTGTCATAAGAAGAAGTCAGCTCTACGAAAATTTATCCAATCTTAATTATGAACTTTGACCAAAAGCCTTCTTAAACACTGCAAGGGGAGGACTGAGCTAACTCATCGCAGCCTTCATACAGGTACTATGTTTTGCCTTTGCTGTTGTGTTCATAACTCCAGAGTAGATATTATCATCTTCATTTTAAAGATAAGGAGCCTCAAAGAGGAGAAGCTGCCTTGCTCAAGGCATGTGGGCAATAATGGAATGTCAGGCCTGATGACTCCCATCACACCACATTGCATCCCCCCCCACTCACCAAAAATAACCCAAACATTTGTTTCCTCTGTCCTGTTCCACCCACATTTTCTGCTTGTAGGTATTTTAGTTCTTAAAGAAATGTAATCCATTTATTTCTCAAAGGCAATAATAGCACTCCATGTGTCTCATTTTACATAAACAGACAAGGCTGCTCGTGAGAGTCCTCTGTGGAATCTTCTTGTACACTGTCCCGGCTAGCAGCCTGGCAGCCCCAGTGAAGTCATTCTTTTCAAGGCGTATTGTCATCAGGAGATTTGTCTGTGTAATTACTTAGTAAATTATTTTTCTTGGTCAATATTTGTTTCCCTTCAAGGTCAAATCCTTCCAGCAATCTTGTCTTTGGGCAGGGACAACGAATCAAGACAATCAGACAATGAAGTCTGATCTCTACACACAAAGCATTGCATGGCAAACGACTCACAGTCTGTTTTAGTGCTTTACGGTTTCTGAGATTTATTTATTTCCTTTGGCCTAATAGACTTCTTTTTCTGATGAGAATTTCAAGGTAAATCATACTGTACAATGTATTTCCTTTTCTACTTATAAATACACAACTTACAGATTTTATTATAACTCAGTTTTACCTTTTCTTTTAATGAGCTATTCCTATCTCAAAATTTGCTGAAATGGATCTTAAAATGTCATATTCATAAAGGGTTAGAGATTGGATGCTAAATATCTTGTTCAAAAGCAATGTATGTGGCAAATAACTCAGAATAAAATCCTAGACTCTTAGCAAAACAGTTTATTTTTGTAGATACAGAAAGCAAATCCTCTTTACTGTTTCTTGACAAAAGTGGGGTATGCAGGACAACAGACATTGTAAGAATGCTCATTCTCTATGATAACAAAGCACTTTGGTTCTGAATTAATATATTAGTGCACACGAACCATGCTCCTCTAAAAGAACATTTTTCATCATTAATCTTCATCAGGGGTTGTTAGTGTGTCTGTCCAGCTATTAAAGAAAAATATGACAGCATGTTCTCAGACAATAAATCTGAGTTATAAAGATGTTCATTTCTATCTCTGGCAAAGCAAAAATTGTTCTTTTAAACTAGAAGGCCAACATAAAAGAAGCTATGTGTACCTTATTCCAAAGATTTTAAACCACACCCTTTCCTTTGGTGTGGGAGTTAGTGCCTGGAATGCTTAAGACAAAGTCCCAGCACCTGTGTTCATTGAGGGCCTGATTCTTCCTGGAGCTTTTCTTCAGTAAAGCAAGATTGAACATCGTCTTGTAATTTTTTTTTTTTTAAGACAGAGTTTCTCTGTGAAGCAGAAAGTAATCCTGGCTGTCCTGGTACTCACTCTGTAGGCCAGGATGGCCACATATTCACAGAAATCCACCTGTTTCTGCCTCCCAAGTGCTGAGATTAAAGGTGTGTGCCGCCACCACCCAGCTGTCATCTTGTACTTCTATAAACTTCATCAAATACCAACATTACTGTGATCTTTACACTAAAAGATCAACTTAATGTTGTGTGATATTACAGAAATCACAAACTACCACATGATTACAGCAATCCCAAGTAATATCAGGAGATGTAAATTAGAATTTTATGTGATAATCTCATGTGTTTCTGTTGAAGTTCAAATATGTCTTTATTAATAGCTGGTGGTCATGTTTTATGATTAGAGACACTACATTGAAAAGCCCTATGTACTTATCCTCCTGATTCAACTCCCATATAGGATTATAGATATGTGGCATCACAACTCTGAAAATTTACCTAGAATTGCTGAAGCTCTGCTCTTTGTATTTTATTGTTTTTTGTTTTTTTTACTAAAAATATAACTGAGATAAAACTTTAAAGAATGATATGTATGTATCATGATTTGTATTTAAAAATCATGTTATAATCATGAAATGGTTTTTGTTTTGCTGATTAAATAAGGGATCAAATCCTGTCTCAAATCTCCATCCCATTCTTTAATAAATTGGGTAATAAAATGAGTAACAGTGAGGTACATGAAAAATCAGCATCTTTGCAACAAGAGATTTAAATCTGTTCTTTCACATCGTCTTCAAGTATTCACCTAAGCCAACCTCTTGAGACTTTTTCAGAGGTTAAATCTGAATCCTGGTGGATAAAGATTCACCTAGGAAATGAGTGAAACACAACTCTGACTGTGTCTGCAGTGACATGTCGAGATTCCATTAGGTCATCATGGCTTTCATAGAATGATGACTTAATACATGCATTGATTCAAATGTTTATAGCATCTGAAAGACTGATGGATCTATGGTAAGTGGAATCTGCTTAGAAGAATAGACCACTGAGGCATGGTCTTGGCTGCTTTATGTAGCTTACACCTTTCCTGCCATAGTTCTGCTCATATTGCTTTCCTGTTTTGTTTTGTTTGCTTTGTTATTGTTTGATTTTGAGGCAACATGATTTTCATGTAGACCAGGCCCTGAACTCCTGATCCTCCTGTGTGTTGGGATTACAGACAAGGGTCATAATACCCTGCTCCTATTATGATACTATTCTCCTTCTAAAGACTTGTTGGCCACCATGTGGATCTTTTCTCTTGGCCTTTCCATCACAATGGGTCAACACCTCTGAAACCATGAGACAAAATAAAACATCTTCCACTTAGTTGTTAATATCAAGAGTTTTGTTCTCAGTGATGCACAAAGAACTAATGCATATAGACATATATCCCTCCCCCTTCCCGCTTCTCACCTTGAAAAAGAAATTGGGAAGTAGTCTGTATTTTACAAAGCCAGTTTTAAATTGATACTAGGAGTTTCTAGAGATCCTTACTTCAGGCAGTGATGGCTCTGTCCCACCCATGAAGTGACCTGCCTTGATGGACATCTAAATTTGATAAAATATCTGACCATATTCAATAAGCAGCTATTTGAAAATCTGCAATTATTTCGGTTAAAAAAAAACCCTATTACATAACCCTAGGCCACACTGATGTAGACCTCAGATGATGAGTTCTGTATAAACATTATGATCTGGATAGTTGGGTACTGCAGAGAGCTCACTTTTGCAGCTTGTATTCGAAGGCTTTGCTGCCTTTGAAAGGCAATTTAAGGATGCTAGTGTAGAGTTTGTGATGCAGTCAATTGAACATGAGATTGCTTTGGAAGAACAACGTGTAAAACAAACACAACACATGTAATTGCCGTTAAGATTAGGGATTTTCTTATGCTGGTAATTAGTTTGTTTAGAGAGCACAATCTCTTTGCTGTTAAGCATCAATTAAGAGTACAATCATGGCAATGATTTTCAGGTGACATTTTCTGTGGTTACATTGCAAAGAAAAAAATCTTATAAACATATTTAGATAATTTACTAACTTCCCTAAACACAAATGACAGTGTATACTACTGGCGAACTTATAAGATAAAATTATACATATAGTCTTCTGCTGAATGAAGCGTGTAGAATGACCCTGTACTTGAGAGGGGAACCCATGTTGACAATCACTCAACAACACCCCTCCCAGGAATATTGCAGATACAGATCACAAATCATTTCAAGGCTTTTATCATTTTTTTTCCTCTATGGCCTGATGAGATAAAATCATAGATAATAATAATCTCTACTAAATTGGTTTTTTACAGCAAATCTATGAGCAGGTGTTGTGACACCATGAAAAATTATTGGTCGGAGACTTGAGACTAAATTGGACCAGTGGCATGAACACAGATGCCTCTGAAAGTACCTGGACACCTGATTGGCTAATTGTCTGATTACAGCCGCCACTGAGGGCCCAGTATTTCCCAACATGCTGTTCTAGCACAAGAACTGTGGATCCCTGGTTGAGGAAGGATAAGTGGATGACTGTAAGAAGAGCGGAATGATGAGGGAACCAAGCATATATATTGGGAAGAGTGTGATAAGTGACTTGGCAGAGAAGTGTAGTGTCAAATATGAGAATGGAGCAGGAAGATGGGTTTCTTGCTGTTGACTTGTTGACTCAAAGTGGTGTTAGCATAAGGACAACCCCTAAGTCGTTGAACTGATCCTAACACGCCAGTGTCTGCCTACAAGTGGGACAATGTGGTGTGCCAGCTATAATATGGACATACCCAGGGAAGGGGTGAAGAAGCATAAAAGATTCTAGTCCTCTTGTACCCATCCCGAACAGCGCAACCTACTGGAACTAAGGATTGAAATGCCTGTGATGGCGGGGACATCTTGTTCAAACTACCACACAATTTAATAAAAGCGTAAGTTGAGAACACTGTACACTGAACACATTAGGAAGGTAACACTTGTATATAGCCAGAGGAGGAAGGAGAAGAATCACCTAATGTGAAGATTATTCTGATTTGGCAGAATTAGCTGACCTGACTCAGTCAGAGTGTGGCATGGAGGCCAGGAGTTGAGAGAAAAAGGCAACGAAGGATCTACTGAGGTGTGCAATGTCAGGATTAAGTTGATGTCTCTCTGCCCTTCGGAGGACCTCATCATTGACTCACCTTTCCCTGCTTCCTGACTCAGCAATAGAAGCAATATAGGAGTCATTCAGCATGCACTTGTCTTAAGAATAATTGCAGTGTGTGCGCAGGTCAAAATCAGCACAAAAACCCACCACTGGGCATATATCCAAACAAATGAACTCAGACTGCTAAAAAGACACCTGAACGCATGTGCTCATTGCAGTGCTACTCAAAATAACCATGATATGAAATCAACTGATGTGCTCTTTAACGGCTGAATGGATAAAGAGAATGTAGCATATATACAATGGACTAATACTCTTATTTAAAACAATAATTAACTCATGTCATTTGTGTCTGTATGGATGTCACTGTGAAACCTAATATGAAATGACGCAAAGCAAATGACAGAAGACAAATCCCACATGCTATCTCTCAAATGTATGAGCTAAAATATGCTGACCACACAGAAGTAGAGTGGGACAATGGTCATCGAAGGTAGAGGAGTACAGAGAGGTGAGAAGAGGGGAGACTGATAAAGCCATATAAGGGTTACTTTTATTGTATGAATAGAGACCTTAAAAGTAATCTACTTTTACTCTCCTAGTTGTTGACAGCTTTTTAAAGGAACCTAAATATTTGAACTACATCAGACGAGGCAAATGACTAAAATTTAATAAAATTCAAATGAAAAATGTCCCTTTATATTAAATTACAAATATAAACAGTAGATTTCCATTTTTCCTCTTCCTAGATGCCCACATCCATTTAATCGTCCTTTCGTTAACCATGGTGGAAAAGGCTTCTGCTCGCCTTTTAGTACCCAGTCCCCTTGCTGGTTAGGAATCTAAGAAAATCCTGCTTTTATCTGAAGTTGCAGTTCTCTCTCTCTCTCTCTCTCTCTCTCTCTCTCTCTCTCTCTCTCTCCCTTTCATGCACGCACGCGCACACACACACACAGAGGGAGAATTCTGGCAGCTGAGATATTGTGGAATACAGTGGAATTGCTGTTTAAGAGTTATTAAAAACAGGTCTACACGTAGTCAACCAATTCGGATTTACCACCTTTATTTTTGTAGGTCAGAAATACATAGGTCTCCAAGGGCCAAAATCAAGGTGTCTGTAGGGCTGTACTGTATTTCTTTCTAGTGACTGGTTTCTTTCTAGTACCTTCAAGATGGCCACATGATTAGCGATGAATCCCTTCATCTCCAAAGCCAAAAGTGTTGGTCATGAGCTTCTCAAAAGGAAATCTCCGATTTTCTGCAGCTAGATATTTTCCTCTACTTTTAAGGACTCCTGGAATTAAAACTGGGTTCAGGTGGTTGTACAGGGTAATCCCTCTATCTGACAAGCCTTGTTTCAATCACATTTGCAAAATTGCTTCATGTAAAAGAGCACTGACCTGTTCTAAAGATGAGGAAATAAAGTGACCACTAGTTTGCTACTACAGAAATGGCTATCATGTTGGTTCTGTGATGACCTTGAAAATGTCAACAGTGCATTAGACACGGGATCACAATTAATTGAACCCTCTGTGTTCTTTTTTCTATTAAAATATATACATCAGCCATTGTTTTAGAATTTGCAATATGATGCCAAAAACATCATCTCAACAGTCAAGCAGAAGTGAACAGTTCCTCTTATCTTGATTACTGGCTCCTAAGCACCATGCCCAAAGATCTGGTGTTGCAGGAGGACCTCCCACTCCTCCAGCCTATAGCCGCTGAGGCGCCATCTGTAGTAATTGGGGCAGCGGGGCTGAGTCCTCAGCACCCCGGCTGCCTGCTAGCTTATGCCCCGAAACAACAACACACAAATTGTATTCATTTAAACACTGCTTGGCCCTTTAGCTCTAGCCCTTACTGCCTAATTCTGATATCCTGATCAACCCATCTCTAATAATCTGTGAGCACCGGTCTTACGGGGAAGATTCTAGCCTATGTCCATCCTGGGTCGGAGCTGAATCGCATCTCCGGGAGAGGGGAGCATTTCGTCTCTGCTCCAGAGAGCAGAGCTGTCAAGTCTCTGTCTGAGGCGTCTTACCTCACTTCCTCTTCCTCCCAGCATTCTGTTCTGTTTACTCCACCCCTCAGCGGCTATAGGCTGGAGGAATAGGAGGACCTCCCGCAACAATCTGGCTATTTACAAGTGTTAGCCTCCTAATGTGTTCAGTGTACGGTATCCTCAGCTTATGCTTTTATTAAATTGTGTGGTGGTTTGAACAAGATGTCCCCGCCATCACAGGCATTTCAATGCTTAGTTCCCAGTTAGTTGCGCTGTTCAGGACGGGTACGATGTACTGGAGGAAGTACATCACAGAGAACAGGCTTTGAGCTTTCTCAGACTCACTCTATCCCCAGTTGGCTCTCTGCTTTATGCTTGTGGTTTGAAGATGTGAATTCTCAATTTCCTGTTCCTGCCACTTCCCCATCATGAAGCCCTATTATCCTTCTGGAACCCTAAACTAAATAAACCCCTCTTTTTATAAGTTACCTTGGCTATGATGTTTTGCCACAGCATTAGAAAAAGTAACTAATGCATATCTTAGACACAAAATATACTTCAGTGTACCTACCACTCCTCCTCTTGTTCATTTAGATGCTTCAGGGATACTTATCTGACAGACAACGTTAATTTTGTATCACTAGAATAAAGGCAAACACTCAAAGTGTACCAAGTCTTCTGAGTCTATATAGTCTTGACACTCTTGTAAAGTTAGAGGGAAAATACGTAAGCAGTGCCATTTAGAAGCTGTGGATAAAGGAACAGGCAAACATTCAATGAGTACTAAGAAGAGGATGTATCAAGTGGGTAGGTGATAATGGAAAGAGAACAAACTGTAAACCCGGGCAGGGAGCACAGTCTTTCCCAGGATCAGCAGCTGCTTTCCCAGAGAACATGAGCTTAGGTGTAAAGAAAAGCATTTCAAGTGACTGTCTGACCTTAGCAGAGAGGTTAGCATGGACCTACTATCCTTCAGAAAAGCTCTTTGAGGTTCCACTTTTAATTTTTTTCTCTAATGACGTCTTCAAACACTGCACCTCAGCACACACTCCTTTTTCAAACTCTCCTTTGGTCAGCGTGCCCTGCAGAGAGAACTCCATGGGGTTACAGGGGTCAGAACTGGGGTCACTGCTCTGCAGAGGTGATTGTGCTGAGATACGTTCAAAATAAAGGTCTCAAGTTACGTGCTGTGCCTGTCAGGGACCTAAAAATGCCTTCTGATACACAAGGGGCAATTGCATCTACAGGATCCTCTTGATGTTGCTGGGGTTCACTTTCCTGAGCGTAGAGAGACAAGTGTACTCCTCAAAAATAAGACTCTTCATCGTACTGTCCACTGTTTAGCTCAGAGCCAGTAATGACTCAAACACTGTTTCAACGACAGGTAAGTATGCTTCCCACAGAATCCCCTTAAGGAAGCACGATGATGCAAGCAAAAATGCCCTGGAGAAATCCTTTAAGAACAAGCACCCTGGGGGCTGGAGAGATGGCTCAGAGGTTAAGAGCATTGCCTGCTCTTCCAAAGGTCCTGAGTTCAATTCCCAGCAACCACATGGTGGCTCACAACCATCTGTAATGGGGTCTGGTGCCCTCTGCTGGCCTGCAGGCATACACACAGACAGAATATTGTATACATAATAAATAAATAAATAAACATTTTTTTTAAAAAAAGAACAAGCGCCCTATTTCTACATTCATTTTAGCAATGAAGATTCAATTTGCTTGAGCAAATTCTTAAGACAGGAATTGACTCTCTTTCTAGAACAAAGTGCAGCCATTTGAAAACATAGTTCTAAAGGGGCCATGCGAAGCTTTGCTTAGTAGATACAATTCATCATTTCTTTTTGTCCTCTAATTATAAAATTAATAAAGAAGACATTTCTCCCGAGTATTTGAAATATTAGGGCACTGAGGCTGTCCCGATATTTGAGAAATGAGTTTGCCCTGCTTTGGAACAGCATCAGAAGCACCAGATGTCCAGTGAGCTGTGCTCACCATTAACTGAGATACTGAGGCATAATAATAACTGGGGTTATTATCCTTGCATCCAATTTTGCATGCGGAGGGCACAATATGGATTTCAGTTCAGTATGAAAGGCGGCTTCCTGATGTCTGAAATCAATGGATGTCAGAAAGAGCCTAGACATTGGGTGATGTGCATGAATAATTGAGACTGACTTGTTAACTGCAGGAGTGAAGTTGGCTGCACAGAGCGAAGCATTGTCAATTGCCGGCAATTTACTATGTTTTTTGAAAACCACAGGCAGCAATTTACAGAAAAGATTAGGCCAGTTACTGTATGCATGTGGCATTTTCTTGATTTAAGACGTCAATCTGGAAAGCTGTAAACTGACAGCTGGAGTTGGGAATGAGGTTATAAAGTTTATCGAGGAACTGCTTTTCCCTGAGAATGCCTATATTTCTACGTGGGAGGCCCCTGAGCCCACATCCCCTGGTGAGCCTAGCTGGTGTATGCAGATGAGCATTGTCACAGAAGGGTGATGTATTCTCTCTCGCAACCATTAAGCACCTTTTCAGCCTAGGTGTTCTAATGCACTGCATTTATGAGGGGGAGCTGTTAAGCTTTTATTTCTTGGAAAAGAAATCACTGTCCATATTTCTTCAATCCTGCGCCATCGTGGGGGATATCATCGCTTGCACCTCCCATCACGAGCCTACTTGGCAGTTCTTCATAAGAAAATGATTAAAGAAAAATCCCCTTTTTATTAGTGTAATTTCTTTCCACTTATTCTCCCCATTGGTGTTAAGTCAGTAAAAATAATTTTTTCATATTGAATTTCTTCATGCTTGAAAATAGGTTCAACCCTCCAGAGAATTTGTAATCCTGGGGATGGGGAAGGATGATTGCTGGTGGATGAATATTCATGAGCTGAAGCACGTCATAATTTACACACAACAAAGTGTGGCCCATAATGAATCATTTTTGGAGCTTACCAAAAAGGAACTTTTGATATACTTTGAAATTTATTCTCAGTGTTTACATTGATTTCAATTATTTTTTTCTGGTGAATTTTAGCAAGCTTATATCTTGCAAATCTGAGTTGTGATTGCTCTTCATAATCTAAAATTGCCTGGGCCAATGTCCTTTAAAAAAAAAAACTGAATTGAGTTTTCCATGAAAAACTCTAGCATGTGTCATCTTTACCAATTAAATGAATCTGAAACCTGAGACATACTAGTTAAGTTAAGATACTCTAGCTGTAGAATCTCTGCCTGAAATCAGGCGGCTCCCCTGCAAAGTTGGGAGGGAAAGCATGTCCATGTTGTGGCTTTGCAGACCTACCTTCTCTTCCCCTGAGAGCCCTGAGCAAGCCAGATACCCTGATACCCAGACCCAAGAATGGCTTCACTTCCTGCATCTGTGAGTTTGGCATCTCTGAATTCATATGTCTTGAAACACCTCCCACACGCTCCAGAAATTAAAACAGCAAGGGATGCCCTTTTTGTTTCGGGACTAAAGTACCTTTTTCTTTGCTACCCATCCTGGTTGCCTGCGCCCTTCATTCTTTAATCTACCAATAAGGCTCCTCTGAACGGTAATCCAAATCAGCTTCTTTCTACCGATTCCACAATTGTCTCTTGTTATCATTTAGAACAAAGTGCCCACTCTTACTTTTTCTTTGACTTATCAGTTGGGTCTAGGAGATCCTTTCCAAAATGGTGGTCACTCTCTTGTTTGTTGGCACTGATCGCCACGCAAAATTTTGTTCTCGAAACTGAGGGCGGGGAAGAGGGCAAAAAGACCATTTGTTTAATTATTTCTGTCTCACGTCAAATATTAAATGCAAAACGTAAATGTTTATTAATTCATCATAACGGAAAAGCATTGAACTGCTTAATAAATCACATTTAGTATTAGATTATGATTCTTGCTTAATTCACAAGTTTGTCATTATGTTATAAATATTAATGCAATAAAAGTTTCCATGAATGGAGCACCTTGAGGTCATTACGTTGAAGAGTGACAGATCCAGAGTGGCTTGGCTGTCTTTAGGATTTGCTTGTTGGGTACACAATATTCTTCCCACATCAGTCAGGTACAAATTATTTTACCTGATAATTTTGGAAGTGTTGCTTTGGAATATCAATAAGCAACTTCTTTTGAATCTAAATGTTGTTCTTTATGTAGTATTGGGCATTTGTAACTACCACCTGGAAGAATGAGAGTCATTACTTTAAGCCTTATTATAAAAATAACAAATATTTTCCTAATTGTTTCAGAAAGAAAGCTTGAAAGCATCAGGAAATAATTTCTATGGCTAAAATCAAGAGAGATTTGCATTCTAAGCTGTCTGGCTGCTTGGGTCAGCCTGTAATGATTTCAACTTGATCTAGCTTTTACCCTTACACCTCCCTATTTCATTTTTCACTGGGTCGTGGAAAACTCCACATACTTTATTAGGGGCATCAAACAGAAGCCGTGTATTATTAGTTTGCATTTATATTGTATTTTCCTTCCAGTAGCTCTAGGTGTTTTTCAGAACATGACAGCAGCAATCAAAACACTTTGTCAGGTATGTGAGGTAAGAAATAATGGCATTGTAGATGTGCCAAAGGCGTGCTGTTTGCTGAAAAATGTTCACTTTCTATGTGCTTTTTACAGAAAATCATTTTAGAATTTTTATTTTACATGAGTTCCAACTCTCTTAAACATTTCTTTTCTTAGTTTCCAAACCAAACAGTTGTCCAACCCATTTATTGAGCATTTAGTTCTAATAACACTGGTGTTACTAAAGAAAAGAAGGCTTCCTTGAGAATAAGAAAGACAATTTCACCTCAGATGCCCCATTGCTCAGGGATAGGGTAAGGAGCCCGGGTTCTGAAAAAAAAAAAAAATAAAGAGCTACAAAAGTCTCCTGAGGCAGTGGTTTCTGGCTATTGAACCCAAATAATAAATTTCACAGACAAAGGAGAGCATGCTTTTAGAAAAGAATTCAGTTACAGTTTCACAGATGAGAACTTCCCATCTACAGTTTCTAAGGCCTTACTTGGTTGCTGCCTGGGAGGATGAGCTGCAGTTGAGCAATTCCTAAGGTGTTCATGCCCCTCAATTTCTGTCTTGTCCTCACATTCAACTTCCAGGAAGTGCTGCTCAGCCTATATAATAGGAAACGAAAGAGCAAGAAGCCAGAGTAGAAACCCAAGACCTCAAACATTTCTGGCACTATAAATCACAGACCAGGACAGAATCAAGGACTGTACAACTTATAGCCAAGGACAAGATCCTGAACTGTAGCTTCTGATTTGAGATCCATGTCTGCCCAGTTTCTATCTGTTATTCTTATAGTGATATTGTACATACTAACAATACAACTTGGGGATAAAAAGAATTTGCTCTTATTTTGGTGGAAGAGATGCAAATAATTAATCACAATATAATGTATTATAAAGTGCTAGCAAGAAAACAATGTAGGACAAGAGATTAGTTAGTCACTTTAAGATGGCACTTTTCAACCTATGGGTACCAATCTTTTTGGGAGTCAAATGAACCTTTCCCAGGTGTCTCCTAAGACCTTAGGAAGACAGATATTTATATTACAATTCATAACAGTAGCAAAATTACAGTTATAAAGTAGCAATAAAAATAATATTATAGTTAGGGGTCATCACAACATGAGGGATTATATTAAAGGATTGCAGTATTAGGAAGATTTAGAACCACCGTAGTGACTCGGAGTTTGTCATAAGGGATACAAAGCAGAAACAACCATGAGAAAGATAGATGGGGAGAGAGGAGGTCTCCATGTCCTTGCCAGTCTAACATTTTTACATATAACATGTTCCCAGAATTAAATTATTCAAGAGTTTTTCAAATATTATAGAAGTGTCTCCAGTACATGTATAATTTTAGGTTATCTATTTAAACATTAGCTGCATACATTTTCTTGTAGATGCCATTATTGCATTCTTCTTGACAGCCAAAAAAAAAATCCTCACATTTTCTTTACCCATTCTTCTATGGGTGGACAGCTGGCTTGGTTCTATAACTTAGTATCGTGAATAGTGCTGTCGTAAACAAAATGCACGTGGACTTGGAGTTCTTTGGTTACATACATAGGAATAGTACATGTGAGTCACATAGCAAATCTACTTTCATTTTCTTGAAATATCTCTGTGCCAACTTCCATTACAGCTGGAATGGTTTAAACCAGTTGTACAAGAATGTTCATTTGTCTATATTCTACCAACATTTGGTAGTGTTTTATTAGTGACTGCCTTTCTGATTGGGGTAAGGTGTAAATCTGATGCAATTTTGATTGGCATTCCCCTGAAGAATAAACATTTTTTTGTTTATTGATCATTTGTGTTTCTTCTTTTGAGAAGTTCTTGTTAAATTTACTAGCCTGTATATTCATTTTATTGATTTCTTAACTGAGATTTTAAAATTCTTTGAATATTGTAGGCATTAATCCTCGGTTTTGCTATGTAGTCAAGGTTGGTTAAATCAATCACCTTCAGTGGCTGAATTTATTCTCTACAAGTGTGGACTGACAGGTCCAGCTTTCTAGTTATGTAGTTTGTTATTCTGACAACCAGTTCTTTTTATGAAGCTTTCTAACCCCACTCTACTTCCAAAAGTCATTTTAGTAACAAAATCAATTATAATTTAAAGGAGCTCCATATTAACATCACAGAAAAAAAACCAAAACAAACAAACAAAAATTACTGCCACTCAGAAGATCCATGGGGTCTTAGAAGCTCTGTCCTAGGATGGGATAATATACCAAATAAATACACACTCTTTAATTATACCACACTGATCATATCATCTTTAATTACTAGTGCGCCTTGACAGCATATGTTGAGGTTAAATCAGAATGAGACTATCTTTAGATGCAAAGAACTTAGACTCAAGTAGGAAGACAGAAGTTGGGCCATTGAAGACCTATTGGTTGCCAAGCAGGTTTGCCTCAGGAACTCATTTTCCAGTACCCTCACTCTTGCATAAAAAGTGTTTGCTTATTACATAAGTAAGTAAATAGAATATTGCAGAAGATAAACAATTTTCAATGGTCACACAAATGATACTTGAAAAATTCACTGTTCAATCTGGACTGATCTCTCCAAGGCTAAGATCATTTCCATTATTAACAACTACTACATAAGAGAGACACAACATGCAAAGAAAAAAAGCAGAACCAGACAGATATTTTGCTGTTTCATACATTTCTCTCCTTCCCAAAAGTGGCTTTCTGTCTTCTGTAAGCAGTAGAAAAGCTTTATATATCAGGGATTTATGAATAAACAGAAGTTTGTTTCACTGTGTGACACCAAGGCTACATAACAAAAGATGGTAGGAAGACTTAGCATAGTCACCCTGTGAATTCAAGCACTGGGGGCTGTCCTAAATCATCACTCCAGTGCCAGATTTCATAAAGTCTTTGACCTAGCTTGGGGACTAGATTTTGAAATGCTGGCCACTCCACTTGCTGTACTCACTAATCATCCATAGCACAAAATCTGCCATGGAATCTTCAACTTACTGTAGCTCCCCCCACTTTTTCTCGTTTTGTCCTAGCCAACTCATTTCATTTCACTCTGCATCTGAATAAATTGCACTTGAGAAATTGAACTTCTCAATAAAGATATAAAAGATGATGACTAAGAAGGTAGTTTAACCCTAAATGTACACACCCAAGAATGTGGATGTTTCAGAGATGCGATGCCAATTCAGGGTTAGAAGAATCTAACTGGTTTATCAGAATCCAAATGCATCCCATAGAAGTCAGAGGGCCAGTTAGGAGGAGACAAGTCCTAAATTCGAAGCAGTTTAATGCTGCTGTATTATGAAGTTCTGATTATAAACCACTGTTATTCTACATGATTACTCCCCATATATAAAACAATAAATTGTGGTCACTTTTTCTTTTCCTCATTTTTGTTATTTTGCTTTGTTTTCTGAGGGAGGTTGGGAAATAATTAGAATGAAAAAGAGAGAGGAAGTATAGGTGGAAGGAAGGAAGGAAGGAAGGAAGGAAGGAAGGAAGGAAGGAAGGAAGGAAGGTTTCTCCATTGTTTCCGTTGTTGAGCTCAGCATTCTCATTCCACTTTGGCTGTGATGTTTGATGGATGCCAGGCTCCAACTTGTGGAAATAATATAACTATACTCTGAAGGTGATGATGTCCCGGCAGAAGAAGAGACTGGTCCTTGCCTACTTCTCATTGTGCAGCTGCATGACACATCTATTTGTTTACCTTTACTGAATTTTACTTGACAATTTCCAACTGGAGTTGCTTTCTTTAACGGTGAAATAGAAGTGTTCAAGCGTGAGACAGGCTATGCAGCTGAAAGAAGTTGTGAAAAGATGTTTTACTTTAAGCAGTCTTGTTAGCTCTTAGTGCAAAGCTTGTTAATATGGCCAAAAAAAGTAGTAAGGTGCATCCTTGAAACGTAAAATTAATAAACTGGGGTCCGGATTTGAAGGTGTGAGGATATGATAAATATTGTGGGAAAGACAAAACAACTTTTCCTTCTGTCCAGTTTTGGTTCGTTAGCTGGAACTCCTGCAATGAAAGCTTATTAAGAGACAAGCATACAAATGCATTTAGTTTAACTTTGTCAGAAAACAAAGACCTGAAGAAATAGTTAGGTCTGTGTTTGATGACGAGTCTCTAGTCGTAGAACTGAGAAAGGACCTAGGAGTAGGATGCAATGCTAATGATGGAGGCAGGGGTTACATTGCAAAGCCAGTGTTCCAGTTTTATTTCTGTTGTTGTGATAAATATTCAGACCAAAAGCAGCTTACAGAAAAAAGGATTTGTTTGACCTAAAATTCCCAGTCCATCATAGCATGTATGTCAAGGTGAGAGAAACTTAAAGTAGCAGGTTTCATCACATCCACAGTAAGAAGCAAAGAGAGCTAAGTACATACATGCACAGTTGATGCTCACTCAACTAACTTTCTCTACTTTTTGTGTTTGTTTGGTTGATGTTTTTAGTATTCATTTTTTTCAACATAAG
>NC_022031.1:21071707-21079455 GCF_000317375.1 Microtus ochrogaster | reverse complement strand
CTTGGCTGTCTTTAGGATTTGCTTGTTGGGTACACAATATTCTTCCCACATCAGTCAGGTACAAATTATTTTACCTGATAATTTTGGAAGTGTTGCTTTGGAATATCAATAAGCAACTTCTTTTGAATCTAAATGTTGTTCTTTATGTAGTATTGGGCATTTGTAACTACCACCTGGAAGAATGAGAGTCATTACTTTAAGCCTTATTATAAAAATAACAAATATTTTCCTAATTGTTTCAGAAAGAAAGCTTGAAAGCATCAGGAAATAATTTCTATGGCTAAAATCAAGAGAGATTTGCATTCTAAGCTGTCTGGCTGCTTGGGTCAGCCTGTAATGATTTCAACTTGATCTAGCTTTTACCCTTACACCTCCCTATTTCATTTTTCACTGGGTCGTGGAAAACTCCACATACTTTATTAGGGGCATCAAACAGAAGCCGTGTATTATTAGTTTGCATTTATATTGTATTTTCCTTCCAGTAGCTCTAGGTGTTTTTCAGAACATGACAGCAGCAATCAAAACACTTTGTCAGGTATGTGAGGTAAGAAATAATGGCATTGTAGATGTGCCAAAGGCGTGCTGTTTGCTGAAAAATGTTCACTTTCTATGTGCTTTTTACAGAAAATCATTTTAGAATTTTTATTTTACATGAGTTCCAACTCTCTTAAACATTTCTTTTCTTAGTTTCCAAACCAAACAGTTGTCCAACCCATTTATTGAGCATTTAGTTCTAATAACACTGGTGTTACTAAAGAAAAGAAGGCTTCCTTGAGAATAAGAAAGACAATTTCACCTCAGATGCCCCATTGCTCAGGGATAGGGTAAGGAGCCCGGGTTCTGAAAAAAAAAAAAAATAAAGAGCTACAAAAGTCTCCTGAGGCAGTGGTTTCTGGCTATTGAACCCAAATAATAAATTTCACAGACAAAGGAGAGCATGCTTTTAGAAAAGAATTCAGTTACAGTTTCACAGATGAGAACTTCCCATCTACAGTTTCTAAGGCCTTACTTGGTTGCTGCCTGGGAGGATGAGCTGCAGTTGAGCAATTCCTAAGGTGTTCATGCCCCTCAATTTCTGTCTTGTCCTCACATTCAACTTCCAGGAAGTGCTGCTCAGCCTATATAATAGGAAACGAAAGAGCAAGAAGCCAGAGTAGAAACCCAAGACCTCAAACATTTCTGGCACTATAAATCACAGACCAGGACAGAATCAAGGACTGTACAACTTATAGCCAAGGACAAGATCCTGAACTGTAGCTTCTGATTTGAGATCCATGTCTGCCCAGTTTCTATCTGTTATTCTTATAGTGATATTGTACATACTAACAATACAACTTGGGGATAAAAAGAATTTGCTCTTATTTTGGTGGAAGAGATGCAAATAATTAATCACAATATAATGTATTATAAAGTGCTAGCAAGAAAACAATGTAGGACAAGAGATTAGTTAGTCACTTTAAGATGGCACTTTTCAACCTATGGGTACCAATCTTTTTGGGAGTCAAATGAACCTTTCCCAGGTGTCTCCTAAGACCTTAGGAAGACAGATATTTATATTACAATTCATAACAGTAGCAAAATTACAGTTATAAAGTAGCAATAAAAATAATATTATAGTTAGGGGTCATCACAACATGAGGGATTATATTAAAGGATTGCAGTATTAGGAAGATTTAGAACCACCGTAGTGACTCGGAGTTTGTCATAAGGGATACAAAGCAGAAACAACCATGAGAAAGATAGATGGGGAGAGAGGAGGTCTCCATGTCCTTGCCAGTCTAACATTTTTACATATAACATGTTCCCAGAATTAAATTATTCAAGAGTTTTTCAAATATTATAGAAGTGTCTCCAGTACATGTATAATTTTAGGTTATCTATTTAAACATTAGCTGCATACATTTTCTTGTAGATGCCATTATTGCATTCTTCTTGACAGCCAAAAAAAAAATCCTCACATTTTCTTTACCCATTCTTCTATGGGTGGACAGCTGGCTTGGTTCTATAACTTAGTATCGTGAATAGTGCTGTCGTAAACAAAATGCACGTGGACTTGGAGTTCTTTGGTTACATACATAGGAATAGTACATGTGAGTCACATAGCAAATCTACTTTCATTTTCTTGAAATATCTCTGTGCCAACTTCCATTACAGCTGGAATGGTTTAAACCAGTTGTACAAGAATGTTCATTTGTCTATATTCTACCAACATTTGGTAGTGTTTTATTAGTGACTGCCTTTCTGATTGGGGTAAGGTGTAAATCTGATGCAATTTTGATTGGCATTCCCCTGAAGAATAAACATTTTTTTGTTTATTGATCATTTGTGTTTCTTCTTTTGAGAAGTTCTTGTTAAATTTACTAGCCTGTATATTCATTTTATTGATTTCTTAACTGAGATTTTAAAATTCTTTGAATATTGTAGGCATTAATCCTCGGTTTTGCTATGTAGTCAAGGTTGGTTAAATCAATCACCTTCAGTGGCTGAATTTATTCTCTACAAGTGTGGACTGACAGGTCCAGCTTTCTAGTTATGTAGTTTGTTATTCTGACAACCAGTTCTTTTTATGAAGCTTTCTAACCCCACTCTACTTCCAAAAGTCATTTTAGTAACAAAATCAATTATAATTTAAAGGAGCTCCATATTAACATCACAGAAAAAAAACCAAAACAAACAAACAAAAATTACTGCCACTCAGAAGATCCATGGGGTCTTAGAAGCTCTGTCCTAGGATGGGATAATATACCAAATAAATACACACTCTTTAATTATACCACACTGATCATATCATCTTTAATTACTAGTGCGCCTTGACAGCATATGTTGAGGTTAAATCAGAATGAGACTATCTTTAGATGCAAAGAACTTAGACTCAAGTAGGAAGACAGAAGTTGGGCCATTGAAGACCTATTGGTTGCCAAGCAGGTTTGCCTCAGGAACTCATTTTCCAGTACCCTCACTCTTGCATAAAAAGTGTTTGCTTATTACATAAGTAAGTAAATAGAATATTGCAGAAGATAAACAATTTTCAATGGTCACACAAATGATACTTGAAAAATTCACTGTTCAATCTGGACTGATCTCTCCAAGGCTAAGATCATTTCCATTATTAACAACTACTACATAAGAGAGACACAACATGCAAAGAAAAAAAGCAGAACCAGACAGATATTTTGCTGTTTCATACATTTCTCTCCTTCCCAAAAGTGGCTTTCTGTCTTCTGTAAGCAGTAGAAAAGCTTTATATATCAGGGATTTATGAATAAACAGAAGTTTGTTTCACTGTGTGACACCAAGGCTACATAACAAAAGATGGTAGGAAGACTTAGCATAGTCACCCTGTGAATTCAAGCACTGGGGGCTGTCCTAAATCATCACTCCAGTGCCAGATTTCATAAAGTCTTTGACCTAGCTTGGGGACTAGATTTTGAAATGCTGGCCACTCCACTTGCTGTACTCACTAATCATCCATAGCACAAAATCTGCCATGGAATCTTCAACTTACTGTAGCTCCCCCCACTTTTTCTCGTTTTGTCCTAGCCAACTCATTTCATTTCACTCTGCATCTGAATAAATTGCACTTGAGAAATTGAACTTCTCAATAAAGATATAAAAGATGATGACTAAGAAGGTAGTTTAACCCTAAATGTACACACCCAAGAATGTGGATGTTTCAGAGATGCGATGCCAATTCAGGGTTAGAAGAATCTAACTGGTTTATCAGAATCCAAATGCATCCCATAGAAGTCAGAGGGCCAGTTAGGAGGAGACAAGTCCTAAATTCGAAGCAGTTTAATGCTGCTGTATTATGAAGTTCTGATTATAAACCACTGTTATTCTACATGATTACTCCCCATATATAAAACAATAAATTGTGGTCACTTTTTCTTTTCCTCATTTTTGTTATTTTGCTTTGTTTTCTGAGGGAGGTTGGGAAATAATTAGAATGAAAAAGAGAGAGGAAGTATAGGTGGAAGGAAGGAAGGAAGGAAGGAAGGAAGGAAGGAAGGAAGGAAGGAAGGAAGGTTTCTCCATTGTTTCCGTTGTTGAGCTCAGCATTCTCATTCCACTTTGGCTGTGATGTTTGATGGATGCCAGGCTCCAACTTGTGGAAATAATATAACTATACTCTGAAGGTGATGATGTCCCGGCAGAAGAAGAGACTGGTCCTTGCCTACTTCTCATTGTGCAGCTGCATGACACATCTATTTGTTTACCTTTACTGAATTTTACTTGACAATTTCCAACTGGAGTTGCTTTCTTTAACGGTGAAATAGAAGTGTTCAAGCGTGAGACAGGCTATGCAGCTGAAAGAAGTTGTGAAAAGATGTTTTACTTTAAGCAGTCTTGTTAGCTCTTAGTGCAAAGCTTGTTAATATGGCCAAAAAAAGTAGTAAGGTGCATCCTTGAAACGTAAAATTAATAAACTGGGGACCGGATTTGAAGGTGTGAGGATATGATAAATATTGTGGGAAAGACAAAACAACTTTTCCTTCTGTCCAGTTTTGGTTCGTTAGCTGGAACTCCTGCAATGAAAGCTTATTAAGAGACAAGCATACAAATGCATTTAGTTTAACTTTGTCAGAAAACAAAGACCTGAAGAAATAGTTAGGTCTGTGTTTGATGACGAGTCTCTAGTCGTAGAACTGAGAAAGGACCTAGGAGTAGGATGCAATGCTAATGATGGAGGCAGGGGTTACATTGCAAAGCCAGTGTTCCAGTTTTATTTCTGTTGTTGTGATAAATATTCAGACCAAAAGCAGCTTACAGAAAAAAGGATTTGTCTGACCTAAAATTCCCAGTCCATCATAGCATGTATGTCAAGGTGAGAGAAACTTAAAGTAGCAAGTTTTATCACATCCACAGTAAGAAGCAAAGAGAGCTAAGCACATACATGCACAGTTGATGCTCACTCAACTAACTTTCTCTACTTTTTGTGTTTGTTTGGTTGATGTTTTTAGTATTCATTTTTTTCAACATAAGGTTTTTCTTTTTTGATCTGAGCTGGAGAGATGGCTCAGAGGTTAAGAGCACTTGCTGCTCTTCCAAAGAACCTAAGTTCAATTCCCAGCAATCACATGATGGCTCACAACCATCATAAGATCTGGTTTCCTCTTCTGGCCTGAAGGCATACAGGCGGGCCGAACATTGTATACATAATAAATTAATTAATTAATTAAAAAATATATTTATTGATCATTATGAGTTTCACGTAGTGACCTCTATCATAGTCTCTTCCCAATCCTCCCAAGTTCTCCACCCACTGACCCTTGTGACCTCCCCCAAGAAAAAGAACAGGAAAAAAAAGTCCAGTCCAATTTGTGCTGCCCCGTGGAGCATGGTCAAACTCCCAGTGTCCAACCTTTTAAAGAAAACTGAGTCTTTCCCCAAGTCTACACCCACCAGGCACCATCAAATCTGAAGAGCTATCATGTATAGGGGATGATGCCACCCACAGTGGGCTTAGAATGCACGCATCAGTTAACTTCATTCAAACAGTTCCCCACAGATATGCCCAACCTAATGAAGCTCATTCCTCATTGTATTATCAGATATAGGAGTTAAAGTCCGCACCCCAAAAAACTTTAGCCACCTGACCCCAATAAGTCATTTGGAAGAACTAAACTAATAGTAAAAAGCACATAAAGGACATTTCATCAACTTAGCCATGTTGGCAGGAAGGACAAAAATATCCTCTCTTATTCTTTATTTGGGGTCGTGACAGGATGAAGGGTTTAAGTAGAAAGCAAAAGGTATACATAACTAAGTAGTCTGGTCAAGGAATGGTCCCTATACACCATTTTCTCAGCCCCTAGTCAATCTCTCCTACAAGATCATTTAACAAATTGTTAGATCTTTCTACAGATGACAAGTCCTCAGGCTTCTTTCAGAATTTCAGCCATTTTTTTTCCCAGTAGAGAATTCCTGGAGAATTTCTAATTTCTTGGGATCCATTCTTTCTGTAGTCTCATAGCCAAATGGGAGTAAAAGCATCTGTTTGAAGTCTATTCATCTCTGCTAGATGGGCCAGCTACAAATGAGATTCTTCCTGAATGAGTCTAGCATGAGTCAATTTGACAATTAAATTAGTCAATTCATTCAGATCCTCTGGCCCTGTGTCTTCCAAAATAATGGTTTTTCTTTTCTTAGTAGATAGGTTCTACACCTCTCATATAGAGGTTTCATAATCAGGTGCAGGGGGAGTTTGCTCCTGTGCATTCTGTTTCTCAGTTCCCTTTACCTTAAAATACCCATCATGTCATATTGCTATCTCTTGGGCTAATATGTTAAACCTCCATCTGGACCCACTTCCAATACAGATGTGTTCTGGTAGTATCTTCATTGGACAATTTAAAGATGCCAGAGATAATTCTGAATACTTCACAACTGATGTCTTTCCAATAGACTAATGCTATATTCTGATATTCCCATCTGAGACAATTGTACTTCATCTGTGTTTGTTCTTAGAGACATGATAGGTAGTCATGTTGTGTCTAGGAGAGAAGAGAGCAAAAAAAAGTCTTAAATTTTCCTCTAAAAAAAAAGGTATGATTATCTTCAATCCCTCTACTCTAGTCTCATACCACTTTCTTTCTGCAGAGTCCTTTTCTCTGCTAAGCAAGATGTTAATGATATAATTAACATATTCAACAATGGCCTAAGAAAGGCTGACATTTTCCAAAGCTTTTTGGTCAAGGACTAAAGTAATGAAAATTGTCAGATAGTTAGGTCAAAACCATAAATGCCTTAAATTCACTTCTGCCTGAAAGGCCAGGTAAATTAAAGGATGATAGTGGGTTAGTCTGATTGTGGGAAACCAGAGAGCTCTTTGGAGTGGTTGAAATTAAGAACCCCAGCATTAATTCTTGCCAGCTTCCTGATATCGATTAAGAAGACATTGCAAGTGCTCATTTGTGGGCAAATTAAGAGATAAGTCCTTTTCAGAAGGTCATTTACATGCCTTCTTCTTAATTAATATTACTGCCTTGAAGATGTGCCGTTAAATTAGCCCATTAATTATAACAACCTTCTTTCTGAAGAGAAGGAAATGATCATTTATTTAATATCAGAATCAGGTATCCATTAAGGCCCTTCTTCTGCCATCCTACTGGAAAGTTTTCAAGTTTGAGGTTCCGGCCAAATGGATGATTATGACCTAAGCAGATCTGTTTTGTTGCCACTGATTTTAAATGCAGTATATAAATATCTTCTAGAATTTGAGAACTATATTAGAATGTTTCAGGAGTGAGAATCTGTTTTTTTCCCATCTGCCACTCAAAGATAAGCCAGCTTTTTAATAGTTATTCTGTTGGGGGACAGCTTAATTTTTAAAAATATAATCTTAATTAAAGTATGAGTATATCAATTCCTTTTCCCTCTCCTTCCTCCAAGCTCTCCCATGGCCTCACTCCTCACTTCTTTTCAAAGTCATGGCCTCTTTTTCCTTAGTTATTATCACCACTTATATTTCTAAATTCATTAATATAGAGAGAAATACTTCTGTTAAACCAACTAGGTATAGTCTACTTAAACTAGTCATTGTTAAAAACATCATAATAAGAATGTTTTTATGTGACAAACACTTTTAAGATAATGTTTTTGTAAAGCATTTATTTTAAGATTCTTGTTTGTAAACTGTTATAAGAAATTAAACAAGGAGGTCCAATATAGTCTTTACCCAGTTTCCTCAATGATGACATCTTACAAAATCTAGTGCATTTCCCAGCCATAACACAACAATAATTAGG
>NC_022031.1:21069332-21071607 GCF_000317375.1 Microtus ochrogaster | reverse complement strand
GTGTGTGTGTGTGTGTATAGATAGATAGATAGATAGATAGATAGATAGATAGATAGATAGATAGATAGATAGATAGATAGATAGATAGAGAAAGAGAGAGAGGAAGGAGGGATGTATATCATGAGGAGATCATCTAGCTAGCCCTTTATAACTTCCCATATTTCTCATCCAGCTGCCAGCTGTTTATGTTCCCCTGGAAACCATGTCTGCTTTCCATGTTTTTATCATTACCAAAATGTTTTGTAACTGGAATACCATAGTGTATGGCTTACATATTTTAACTCATTTCATTGAGCCCAATTCTCTGATGACCTGTCTAAGGTGTTACATGTATCAATACTTCATTTCTTATTATTGCCACATGGTATCCTATGTTCTGCTTGTGTCATAATTTGTCCGGTTACTCACCCATTTGTTCTATGAGAGCAGTGATATCAGAGGAAATAATGTAAATTATCTGAAATATATAAATGGGTGATCAATATATCACAAATAACTAGATGACTATTTTAAGAACAATGTTAAGAAAGAAAATGTCCTGGGGAATAAATATTTTTGTTAGATTCTTCAGGATAGTAACACTAGGAGTTTCTATATAGTGCAATGTAAGATCAAATCAGTACTATAATTAGTGAATGCATTATAGAGTTCAAGATATTTAAGGTACTAAGCTATTGGTTTACACAGCCATTATAAAATTTATAGTTTTATTTTTGGTTGTGAGTTGAGCCATCTCCTGGGACTCTTTTCTATTTGTTGGGTTCCCATGTCCAACTTTTATATGACAAGTTTTACTTAGTCTTAGTTTATTTATTTGTATTTATAACATTTATATGTTTGCAAAATTTATGCTGTTGTAATTTCTCCTATAAGCATTGCTTCATGCACAAAATGTTCAGAATAGAATATATTCCACTGCAACGATACCATAGATCATGATTTTTAAAAACTGCTATCAGCATTGCTTTGGTATATTTCAAAGCATGCTACTTTCAGCACAAGTTCATCCATCATGTCTTGTTCATGCATCCATTATTTTGTTTAGCAGTTGTCATGGGATTCTGGGTATTGGGCATTGTGAGTGGTAGTTATTTCTAATAAAAGTCGGGCTCACAAATTAGGTTCCTACTGATTGTGGGCAAGCACTTTTCTCATAATTTTGTGAATAAACTTTAGAGAATATTTCAATAAGTGGCAAACCTATGTAGAAATTGCAGAATTTGCATGTACTCTGCCAATAAGAGTGTGCTGTCTGCCCCATTATTAAAGCCTTCACTATAGGGGTGTGTTTGTCACAAGGGACAAACCTACATTTTGGCACGTCATTATACCCAAAAATCATGGTTCATATTATATTACTTTCTAGTTAGAGTTCATTCTAATTGTTTTCCTTTATGTTAGAATTCATTCTAATCAGTTTACACTAGAATTCACTGTTGGTGGTCAACTTTCCATGGATTTTACAAGGATATAATGCCATTACAGTAGCAAGAAAAATAGATTTCTTGTTCAAAAATCCTCCATGTTTCTCCTTTTAATCCTCCATGCCCAGGCCTCCTTCACCTCCTGAGAACCACTAATCCTCTCATCACTATAGTTTTGCCCTTTCCACAGTGTCCTATCAAACCTGTAACTTTTTTAGATCATAGACCTTTCAGTTGATTTGTTCTTCCTTACCTATGGGTCACAGTTGAGTCTCGTGTCTGTTTTTCACGAGTTGATAGCTCATTTTGTTTAATCTTGAATAACATTCTACTTAATGGATGTATTTGTCTGTTTACTCAGTCACTCTGAATGACCTCTTGTTTCTAAATTGTGATGGCTTTAAAAATGCCACAATAGACATTTATGGGCAGCTCTTCATGTAGACGTAAATTTTCAAGTGGTTTGAGCAAGTATGATGGAAACTCACAGGGGGTTATGATCTTGTGATCAATGGTGCAATTATGATTAGTTTTGTAAGAAATTGGTAAGTTGTCTTCCAACATATTCCGCCATTTGAATTCCCATCAGTAACAAATGAGTATTCCTCTTGCTCTTCATCCTTGCTAGCATGTATTATTTATGCTGCCATCCTTCAGGGTTTAGCCCATTCCAGTAGATTCTGGTGTCTACGAAGCTTTAACTTACAATTTCTAGTGACGTGTTGATCTCTTTCTCATATATTTACTTTCCATCTGCACATCTTTTCTACAGGAAAGGTTATTCATCTATTTTGACAGTTTTAAATTTGGGAGTTGTTCTCTCTTACTCTTAAGTTTAAGGAGTTCAGCCG
>NC_022031.1:21056530-21069067 GCF_000317375.1 Microtus ochrogaster | reverse complement strand
AATATATAAGGATGACCCCAGCTAAAACTTGTAGCAATAATCCTGAACGGGCCATCTACTGTAATCAGATTGGTGACAACCCTATTGTCATCAAAGAGCCTTTATCAAGTAACTGATGAAAGCAGATGCAGACATTCACAGCCAAGCACTGGGCCAAGGTCCAGGAGTTCTACTGAAGAAAGAGAGGAGGGATTGTAGGAGCTAGGGTGGTCAAACTCATGATGGGGAACCCACAGAAACAGCTGACCTGAGTTAGTGGGAGCTTATGGACGTTGAGATAACAGTTAAGGATCCTGCATGGAACTGACTTACACTCTCTACTTGAGCATGACAGTTGTATAGCTTGGTCTGTTTGTAAGGCTCCTAGCACTGAGATACTTATACTATACAGACATACATTTCAAACAAACTCTAATACCCATAAAAGAAAAAGGGAAATATTCCTAACTTTTCCTTTGATTCTTTATTGTCAATCATCTCCTTTATAGAATACATATACATGAATGAATAAATGTATGTAGAAAGAGCACATTTGTATGAGGGGGAATGGAGGAAAGATGGGAGGATTCATTTTTAAATAAATTAAATAAATTAATCTGACTTTGGCTTTAATTCTCATGGTGTAGCACTAGCTGACCTGAAACTCACTAAGTGGACCATCCCTGCCTCTCCAATTCATAGAGATCTGCCTTTCCCCATCTCCCAAGTGCTGGGATTAAAAGCTATGTCACCGTGCCTGGTTTGATTCTAATAGTAGTTCATGCAGTTTCTTCACATTACATTCTGTTTTTCAGTTTTCTGGTCCTTGTGGTGGCCTTGTATCCATTAGTTCCAGTATGGAAGGAGAGAACCATAGAGAGTTTCTTCCTGTACCACAATATACAGGAAGGACTCCCAATAGTTCCACCAGGGCTTCTCCCACTAACACATAGTAGACATTCCCTCATAAGGTGCTCAATGATCAATGATTTCTATAAAGAAAAATTGGGAGTCAAAGAATGATTTGGCTTTTTCTTTAATAGACTCTCATTTCAGTTTGAACTGGATGAGTCCCATGAGTGGGGAGATTAAATTTAAATCAATAAACACAGAGCAGATTCTTACTGAACAAACACATTATATGGTGCATTGACCACAGGTTAGAAAGTTTTGCAGGTGTGAAGGCATGATTGTCTTTAGACTATTAGGCATTCATTGCCCTCCTCATGAGTACCAAGTTCCCCAGTGCTCCACAGAGTGAATTAGGAAACCCTTGGAAGGTAAGTGGTGGCATTTCGGAAGTCAGGTACTTTGGCAAAATACTGTTAGGATGTGCATCCCAGCCTCACCTGCCAGCCCTTGGGCAAGTCACTAAACTGTTCCTCTGTGTTATCATCCATACACTTCTTATAAAAATAGCACATCTACTTTAGAGTAGTTACCAGTACCATTTGCTATGTAAAGCATAGAAAATATAACTCAGCACAAAAAAAACCCACGTCTCATTTTGTTGTTGTTTCGTTTTTAAACCAGGACATTTTATCTGTGATAATTGAAATCTTCAAGTTAACTAGATGCTGCAACAGCCATACTCTTGGGCATAGGAGTTGTTCCTTCATTAATCCAGTATCTGAGTCTTCAATAGACATTTTTAACTGCCTCTTTTGTCTAGTCCTGAGAGTGTTCCATTTTTTTTTTTACTTTAGCATTCCATTATACATTCTCTTATATAGGAGTATTGCCTATTGGCTTGTTCCTCATGACTTGCCTGCCCTGCTTTCTTACAGCATCCGAGACTACTTTCTCAGTAATGGCTGTGTCCTCCCCATCAACCAGTAATTAAGAAAATGCCCAACAGTCTTACCCACCTACCAGTCTGGTAGAGGCATTTTTTTTTCAAATGAGTTTTCCTTTTCTCAACTTGTAGGCAGAGGCTGCACATTCATTTCCCAGACAACCAGATCTGAGATAATCACACAGAAACTATATTAATTGCAACACTCCATGGCCAATTAGCTCATGCATATTTCTAACTAACTCTTACATCTTAAATTAACCCATTTCTAATATTTTGTATTTTACCATGAGGCTTGTTCTTTACTGGTAAGTTTTCAGGGTGTCTGTCTTCTTTGGCAGCAACATGGCATCTCTCTGACCCTGCCTACTTTCTCCCAAAATTCAGTTTGGTTTTCTATGCCTAGCTCTATTCTTCCCTGTCAGAGGCCTAAGGAGCTTCTTTATTCATTAACCAATAAAAGCAACGCATATACAGAAGGTCTTCCTTCACCAATATTTTTGCCATCACCTGTATTTGAAATTAGAACGTTTCTTGATGAATTGTACCATTGGCTAACCAACTTTTTTTTTTCCTATTTCCAATCTAAATGTCGAAATCCTAACCAGATTTTTTTTTTCCTATTTCCAATCTAAATAAATGTCTCATTTTGTTGAGGTATATAATGTTACTTCTTATTAAGCACTGATAAATCACTGTAAGTAATTCTCTGTTCCACCTTTCCACATGTTAATGAGTAGTTTTCTTTCCTCTCCATTTCATTTGTCTAAAATCTATACATATGCAGAGTTTTTAATGTCTCCATGTAATGCATGCTTTTAATCATGGTTACACTTTGTGTTCTTCTTTGTCAAGAAAGATTTATGGATTTCTCATATATAATTCATGGTTTCTGACAACTTCTTTCTCCTGCAAAAAAAAAGCAGAGATACTTCTTTTGGATATAGAATGGACTTCTATGTCCATTCCTTGATACCATCTTCAACTAAAGACAGTAATGTTCATTTTAACCTTTTAACACATTATATTTTTAACTCCTGTGGACTGTGTGGGATATAATTCTCTTTGTCACATATTTTTAATGGATAATACATGGGTTCAATTCATTTTACTCATACTCAAACAATGAATTTATTAGGCTCCCAAAATTTTATATTTGACAGCACTTTCTCCTTCTCAACCTAGTTGTATACTAATAATTATATAAGACACTGTCCTAGGATTTGACAGTAGAAAAAGAATAGGTCTTGCCTACACATAAAGGGAGACACAAAAGTGAAATGTAGTTCTGGTAATTTTGTCAGTCATGTACATAGGGCGATTTTATATCAGATCTTGACACAACAGCTCATATACACAGATTTATCCTGACCACTGCCTTACCTCTTTATCTACTTGATGATTCTATCCCAAGAAAAAGGAAAATTATTTATCTCCTCTATGCTTTGTTTTCTCATCTGAGGGTGTTAGTTATTGAATGAAAGTCTACTTTATGCCAGACAGTGGTAATATGCAGTGAACACAAAAGGGAACACACATTGTCCTGTGGTTTTATATCTACTGTGGCTCCTCCTTGTGCTGATGATGGGAATATTAAATAAATAGTAGAGCTGTTTTTATCATTTAAGGCATTAATTCTTGTACATCCCAAAGACACAAAAGTCTATGGATGTCTAAGCCCCTTGTATGAAATGAGTAGCATTTGCATATAATTTGCATACACTGTTTTATAGTCTTTTAATCATCTCTAGATTATTTATGGTGTCTAGTGCATTGTAAACACTATGTAAATAGCTTTTAAACTACATTCTTTAAGAAATGATACTGCAAGTTAAAGTCCATCGTCAACATGGACAAAATTTTTATTTCAAATTTTATCAGTCTGTTGTTGCTTAAATACATGGATACAAACTCATGGTGACAGCAAGTCAAGTTTACTAGCAAAATAATCAAGAGAAATGTTGACATACCCAACTAGTCTACAGAGATACACACAGAAATAACGAATCAATGTTTTATGTTTACTATGGAAAAAGTGAAAAACAAATAGTTCAATGTAAATAATTTATGGGCAGAAAAAGTATTCTACATGTTGGAATGTGAAGGGTCCAAAACTTTTGCCACAACACAAGCTGTTTTAGGCTGGAGAAATATTAAATAGCATACTTTAAATTAATTCATTTTATTTGCAATTTTGGAGCTTATATATAAACTGTGAGTCAATAGTGTAACTGCTCTTGGATATTTTTAAAGGTGTATATTAGAAATTTTATGCAGTTTCATTAAACAGTTGTTTGAGAAGAGGTAGTCTGGATATAGGGATATTGTAGGATGGAGTGTTGAATACCAATGATGCAAGAAATGGAGATGGAAACCACAGAGAAAACCATTACAATAGGATTTAACCTAATTAGTACTGGGAAACCAAGACTATCCTGAAAAGTTGCCCTTCATAACCATTTGATCATTGAAGGACATTTGCGTCTTACAGGCTAACAGGAGATCTGATCCCCTTGAATATTAGAAAAAGATCGTCTTTATTTTAGCTCCTGCCCTGGATCCCTCTCTTATTTATCACATTTCTAGAAGAACAACCTAATTCCTATTGCCTACATTTCCCAGCTTCCAATTTGCTCCCCAAAGAGAAGAGCCCCCTCACTCTCCAAAGGGACAAATTTATATAGTCACCAGTGATATCTCCTTGCCGGCTTAACCCACCAATTATACACTTAGCAGTGTCTTTTTAATTGGAATTTCTGGAGCACTGGAAGTTTTTACTGCATTCTCAGAATGCATGTTCTCAGAAGAAATGATGGTTCTTAGCCTCCACTCCAGCCTCTTGGGCATTTCTTCATCAGTATCTCCACGATGGCCTCATAACATGTCAGAGGTTTGCTTCTCCATCCCTTCTCTCTATCTTGGTCATTTGTCGGTCATCTTCATTCACAGCCTAAAAATAAATAAAGAATCTATCTATGCGTTTTCCACCCTCCACTTCCTCCATTGCCACATTTCTCCTAAAATTGAAAAAATATATGGTCAATCCTCTATTTTTAATACTTCAATGGTTCCTAACAGTTTTCAAAAGAAGAGCAAAGATACTTAACAAGTTTTCCCAGAGGCCCTTATGGAAGGATCTTTGCTAAATTTTCTGCTTCCTCTCTTCTCAAACTTCCCACACAGGTGGTTTTCATTCTATCTGTTCCAAGCAGACTGTATCTTGGAGTCTTCCACAGGCTTCCATCTGCATACGGGATGTTTTTCAATTTTTTGAGAAATCACCGCACTGACATCCAAAGGGGCTATACCAGCTTGCATTCCCACCAGCAATACAGAAGTGTTTCCTTTTCCCCACAACCTCTCCAGCATAAGTTGTCATCAGTGTTTTTGATCTTGGCCATTTTTACTGATGTAAGATCTAATCTCAAAGAATCAATGAGACAAAGAGTTCATTCTTTGAGAAAATCAACAAAATAGACAAACCTTTATCTAAAAGGCAAAGAGAGATATACAAATTAACAAAATCAGAAATGAAAGGGGGGACATAATCACAGACACAGAGGGAATACAGAGATTCATCAGGTCATATTTTGAGAACCTGTTCTCCACAAAATTGGAAAAGTTAAAGGAAACGGACAACATTCTAGATAAATATCACTTACCAAAATCAATCTTTTTTTCTAGATCCATTCATTTGCTCACAAATTTCAAGATGTCATTATTTTGTTACCACTGAGTACTACTCCGTTGTGAAAATGTATGACATTTTCTATATCCATTCTTCGGTTGAGGGATATCTGGTTTTTTCTAGGTTTGGGCTATTACAAATAATATTGCCATGAACATAGTAGAGCACATGTCCTTGTGATGCCAATGCTCTGCCTTTGGGTATATACCAAAAAGTGCTATTTCTGGGTCTTGAAGTAGATTCCTAAATTTTCTGAGAAATCGCCATACTGATTTCCCAAATGGCTATACAAGTTTGCACTCCCACCAACAATGGAAGAGGGTTCCCCTTACCCCACATCCTCTCCAGCATAAGCTGTCATCAGTATTTTTGATCTTGACCATTCCCACAGATGTAAGATGGAATCTCAGAGTTGTTTTGATTTGCATTTCTCTGATGGCTAAGGATGCTGATCATTTCCTCGGATGTCTCTGAGCTATTTTAGATTCATTCGCTAAGAGTTTTCTGTTTAGGACTGTACCCCATTTTTTATTGGATTATTTGCTCTTTTGATGTCAAGTTTCTTGAGTTCTTTGCATATTTTGAAGATTAGACCTCTGTCTGATGTGAGGTTACTGAAGATCTTTTCCCATTCTGCAGGCTGTCATTTTGTCGTGTTGACCTTTTCCTTTGCTTTACAGAAGCTTCTCAATTCAGGAGGTCCCATTTATTAATTGTTGTTCTCAGTGTCTGTGCTGCTGGGGTTATATTTAGGAAGTGGTCTCCTGTGCCAATGTGTCCAAGTGTACTTCAGTGACCATGCTGACTAGAGTATAAAATATCAGATACAATCTGCAACTGTTGACGCAAATATTAGACTGTTTGCTTCTTTCCATTCCAGGCGAAACATTGTAAATTTGAATTCAGAAAAGCAATTGAATAGTAAAGTTCTAAGAGCTTATTGACAAAGGTCTTTAATTAAGATCTGCATCCAGGCAGTGGTGGCACATGCCTTTAATCCTAACATTCAGGAGGTAGAGGTAGGAGGATCTTTCTGTGTTCGAAGCCAGCCTGGGCTACAAGAGCCAGTTCCAGGACAGCTAGGACTATTACACAGAAAAACCCTGTCAAAAAAAAAAAAAATTAAAAGAAAGAGTTACATTAAACGACCTCTGAAGGCATGTGCACTGTACGGTAGGAGAGGTTATATAATAAAGATGTACCCCAACATTGTCACTGCTGAGAGTGCTCTGGCAGAGGCCCGGCTTTACTTCTTCTGGTGTGGTTAAGTGGTTAATAGATGCCTAGTGATGGAGACAAAGAGGCAGGTAGCTACAGAGGAAAGCAGAGTTGAATCAAGATACCTTTTAAAAATAAAAAATAGTCTCTGTTGTAGTGGGGAGGGCCTTGGACTTTCCACAGGGCAGGGAACCCTGACTTCTCTTCGGACTGGAGAGGGAGGAGGAGAGGAGCAGAGGAAGAGGAGTGGGGTGAGGGGGAGGGAAATGGAGGCTGGGAGGAGACGGAAATTTTTTTTCAATAAAAAAAAGATTTAATTTTACTTGCCATTTATTTGTATATATGTATGTCTCTGACTTTCCCCCATAACTATGAGTATTCATGTGGCCAGAAGATAGTGTGGGATCTCCTGTAGCCAAAATTACAGGCAGTTAGGAGCCATCTGATACGGGAGTGGGTGCTCGGAATGGAACTCTGCTCATCTGGAAAATCAGTAAGTGTGACTAACCCTGAAGCCATCATCTTAAGAACCGTCTGGTGCTGGAGATAGGGAGGCTGTGAGGCACAGGATGAGTGTCATGGAGGGAGTCTTGATTTCACCTTCCTCTAGGCCTCTCAGCTATGAGCTAAACAACTAACCCATGCTCTCAAAGAATCGTGTTCTCCTTTTGTAAATTAAGGTAAAATTAATTCAAAACTCACAATGCCGATATCGACATAATAACTTCATAATAAAAGTGAAATTTTAAAGTGTATATAATAAATGTATCTCTGATTATAGAGTTCCCTAGCCATTTTCTTTTCTATGCAACAGTTTTTTTGCAAGCCTTATATCCTACCAAATATAATCAGAACTACCTGATCATTACAAAAGTTACTCTCAATAACTTTAGGTTCTTGACGAGAGCTTTCTGTAGCCCTAGCTTCTCAAATATGGCTCACATTTCTTGCAATGGAAAACAGAAAATTAATGTAACTGGTCGTTTTGCTCTTATAGTCACCAGTCATTTCTAGCGTTGTCTTCTTGGGGAAGTGAGAGAAGAAAGAAAGGCATGTCCCACTTCACACTTCAGGTAGAGCTGGATCCTTGTGGCCCAGAACCAGAGCTTATCACTTAACAGTGGTGGGATCTACACCTAGAGAGGGTGTACACCTCCTCTAAGAGGCACTTTATAAGAAGTATTCAAGACTACATTCCCATTGCTCTATTCCTATCCCTATTCTCTATCTGGCCAAGAGTAAAATTTGCAAACAGCAGCAGAATTTTTAGCATTTATTGGGTAGGATCTGTACTCTCTGAATACAAAGGACCGATACAGAGTTAAAATGCAGACTGTGAATCTAGTACATTTGAAACCAAGAAATTACAAATATAATTACATGCAATAGTAGTTTTTGTTTGGTTTTGATTTTCCCTGTGTAGGTGTGACTCAGAAAATAGTGGCTGTGCCTATCAGAGACTGAATCATTTCTCAACCTTTTGGGCAAGAACAAACATAAAGCTAGGAGGGGGCAGCTGCTAGTGCAGTTGCCAGGAGGATCTTAGAGGGAAAAGACAGCAGAGCTATGAGCGTGCAAAGACGTACCAGTGTAGATTTATGAGAAATAAGAAAGGAGGAACGTAATGGAGGGAAGGAAGAAGGGAGGGAGGAGAGGGGGAAGGAAAGAGGGAGGGAAGAATATCTATACACTTTCATTTATAGATAGAGGGGAAGGGGGGATGTGTTCATAAATGGACTTACTTATTTAAAATAAACCAAACAAGAATAGAAGGGATGTTCTAAGTGGCATTAGATCACTACTTTAGATAGAAGGAAAAGGAAAAGAAAAAAATGAAGAAAGATGAAAAAAGGAGAGAATGAATGAAAGGGATAAATGAAAAACTCAGGATGCTGTTTTAAATAGGAGTCTCAGTTCTGAGAAAAGAAAGAAAAAACGCAGAAGTCAAGCCCTCGCAGAGAAAACTCTGAGAATCAGGAATTCTAATTTACCTAGTCGGTCAGGTGGCTCTCAACAAGGAGAGTGTGGGCATGAGAGCTAGGACAGACAAGTGAATGAGAACGTGTGCGGGAACTTGAGGGAATGACCATTGCCAGAGGGGTCAGATCGTATTGGAATAATGAAGAATAAATAAACTAAAGATCAAATAGAAGAGTAAAGCAGAAAAGGGAAGATTTTGCCTCCAATAACAACCCAACAAAACAAAACAAACAAATGCTAACAACTTTATATACCCAACACCTTGCCTGAGATTGTTCTTTTAAAAGAAATCAGAAATTTCTTTTATGGCTTCTCTCGTTGTATGCTCTTCTATCCTGAGGTTCTCATAAATTGTGATATGTAGTACATTAAAAGATTCTGAGAAGGTAATCCCATGCACGGGATTACTACGTGGGAACTCCTTAGGGAAACGATGTGATCAGGATGCTCACACTCCTCCAGGTCAGCATGTTTTCATCCTAACCTCAGAATGGGGCACTGGGAAGTGAGGACCTTAAGAGACTGTGAGCCCTGGAGGAGAGTTCCCTCTTGCCCTTTCCACCACACAGAATGTCACAGTGTGGGGAGCCACCTGTGAATCAGGAACTGGACCCTTACATAAGACTAAATGAATCATCTGGTTCTGGAATAATGAGGAATGGGTTTCTGTTGGTTATAAGCCACACTGCCCCAGGCTACAGCAAGTTTTCCCAGTATCCTGAGAAGACAGAGAATGAAAATCCCTGTGTATTTTCCCATCACCATCTTATAATGGTGGCAATCAGTGATAGACTGCTAGCAGAAGCCACACCATGATGTGGGGGAAGGGAAGAGAAAATACCTACATGCTGACTCTACATTGTCTGCACAGAATACACAAACAACCACCAGTTCAGGCCACATAAGAAGGATTTTACGAGGCTCAGAATGAAGACACAGGATAAGGATCTCTAATCATACGGGTGCAGTCTCAGGACAATTGTAGCAGGCAAGTACGAAAATACCCATGGCTGACTTCCATAATGTGGGTTCAGAAATAAGTGGAGAACCATTGTCTGAGAAGGCAAAATCTCTAACCTAGCGGTGCTTAATTTATTTATAAGACCCATTTCCCAACCGAAAAAGGCATCAAGATATTCTATGTAAGAGCTTTATGATAAATTTCAAGGAGGAGACATTTTCCCTTTTTTGCACCTTCCAAAAATTGGAGCTATGCTGTTCTCTCTCTCTCTCTCTCTCTCTCTCTCTCTCTCTCTCTCTCTCTCTCTCTCACACACACACACACACACACACACACACACATACACACAAAATTTATTGCATATGTTAGACATACCAACAGCTCCATTATAATTACATCAATGCAGAAAAATTACTATATTTTAAAAAACATATTTCTGACCAATGCTAATTCTGAAATTCCATGCCTATGGTAGGTTTAAGCCCCTCAAATATGAAAAAGGTACCAATCCAAATGGAAAGTGCTCTACAGCTGAACTTGCACTGGTGCGTCCTATGAACTCTAGGAGAGTGTTTTTTCTGGGGACACCAGGATGGTTTTCAGGGTGAAACCTCTATTTGAAGTCAAGACATTACTCATGCAAATAATTTTTTTTATTTTAACTCATACTCTAAACACATGGAAATTATGTTCATGATATAAATATTGCCTCAAAGATCTCACTAGAGGACTCTGAAATCGCTGTTGATCTTATGTTCATATTACTCTATGACAGTAATCAGCGATAGTAAATTGGTACATGAAAATATACAAAAACTAGTTAATCTGATTTCATTATGACTTTAATATGCTCTCACGCTTATTATTTAAAATTGAAGCCTTTCTTTATTGGAGAGAGTTTACTTCCTCATCTTAGCTCATTTTTTAAAAGATTATGTAAGAATCAGATTCATCTTAGGTGTGAATCCAATTGTTTTGGTAAAATATGGTTTCAGGCTTATGAGTGGGACACTTTCAAGAAACAATCTATTTGCGTCAGAAAGACATCTGTTTTCCTCTCACTCACAAAGTTCAGTGTTCATCCAAAAGATCTCACCACTTAGCCTGCCTTGCATCTTCAAAGAGCACCTCAGAGGCTGCTCTAAGAGCCCAGAGCAACATTCACTTGCATTAGCAAGTTGTGAAAGAGCAAAGGGATGTGTGTGCACAGGAGCCTGTGGGGACAAGGAGTTTCTATTCTTCCCTCATGGGATGCTCTTCTACCTGGAATTTCCTACACTGGAAACAAAATTAGTGAATCCAAGCAGTGAGTGGACGATGTTCTTTCCATCTGTATAAAATCTTCTAATTTTTAAATTCTTCTCTCATACAATATATCCCAACCACAGCCTCCCAAACGCAGCATGTAGGCAGAGGACCTAGTGTGTGCCCATACAGGCTCTGTGACTGCTGCTTCCATCTCTGTGAGCTTCTATGAGCCCTGTTTAATTGATTCAGTGGTCTGTGTTCTCTTTAAGTCCTCAACCCCCCTGACTCCTACAATTCTTACTCCCTCTCCACCTTTTCCTCAGGATTCCCCAAGTTCTGCCTAGTTTGCCATAGATCCCATTTGCTCCCATCTGTTTCTTGAGGAAGCCTCTCTGATGATGATTGGGCTAGATACTAATCTAAGATTATTGCAGAACATCATTTGGAATCATTTCATTGATTTTTTTTCTTTTTTTCTTTTTATCCTGTCATACAGGGTTCTACCCTAGGTCTCTGAGTCATCAAGCGTCATGTTCCTGGCCATCCGGAATGTATTGCCATGGGCTCTAGTGACTTGTAGCTCAGGTTAGACCAGTCATTAGTTGGCCCCTACCACAAGCTCTTAGCCGCCAATGCCCAAGCACAACTTGCCGGCAGGACAAGTTGTAGGTTGAAGATTTTGTGGCTAGGTTGGTCCAGTTCCAGTCCCACAAGGGGAAGTCTTGCCTGGTTAGAGAATATGGTCAGTTCAGGCTCATAGATAGCAGGGTTATTAAAGGGTAGGGTCACAAACAAAAATGTAAGTGTATTCAATCTTCTACCAACTGCAATCCTCAGCCTTTAAAAGCACGAGTAAAAGAGCCTAAATTGACTCCCAGGGCTATGTTGTCTAACTTTGAGGGAGTACTATGAATCCTAGGCACTGTCATTAATTCATTGTGAAGAGTCAACAAAATAATACAAATAAGACAGCACAGGAGACTCTGGAGCTAGACCCACCTGTCCTACACTAAACAATGGAATCCAAAGGGGAGAGAGAGAGCAAGAACATACAAGAAAATATAAGGATTGGGTTTCTGTGAGGTTCAGACAGTTTATGCTTTTCTGGTGACCCTTTTCCTCCTGGTCCATTACAAAAAAATATCTTGGACAGGTTAGTCGTCATTTCTGTGACAGTTTCGGAGAGTGCTCTGGTTTGGACATAAAATGTCTCAGATACAAAGGTTCACCCTCATCTGTGCTGTTCTGGATGATTCTAGGAACTAAGGAGACAGGACAAGCTATAGGAAGTAGAGCACTGGGGCCACATTTTTGGGAGGGGTTCAGTCCTGTCCTTGATGACCTTCCATCACTTTCTGTTCCCATCCACCTATGCCACACGTTGTCATTGTCATGATGTTCTACTTCACCACAAGCTCAGAACAACGGAGCCTTTTAAACTGAGCTGAAATGAATTTTACCTTAACATTATTCTCTCAAGTATTCTGGCCATAGGAACAGAAAACTCAATAACACAGAGTTTCCCCGGTGTGTAACTAGTATTTCGGTTATCCTGCTCCTTGATTCCACTTATCACAGCTTTTCATTCTTTCCAAAAAGAATCATTGGGAGAGTCGAGGGCTTTAAGACACAGTACGATATTGCTGGGTCCAGGGGTAGGTTGATCCC
>NC_022031.1:21055276-21055909 GCF_000317375.1 Microtus ochrogaster | reverse complement strand
TACAAATGGATGGAAATAGAAAACACTATCCTGAGTGAGGTAAGCCAGACCCAAAAAGAGGAACATGGGATGTACTCACTCATATTTGAAGAAGATCTTCACCAACCCCGCAACTGACAAAGGTCTGATCTCCAAAATATATAAAGAACTCAAGAAACTACACAGTAAACAAAGGACATTGAGCCTATAGTTAGTGATCCTAGAGAAGCTAAATAAGGAGAACCCAAAGAAAAACATATAGGCATCTTCCAGGCGATGAAAGGAGACGGAGACCCACGTTGGAGCACCGGACAGAAATCTCAAGATCCAAGTCAGGAGCACAAGGAGAGAGAGCACGAGCAAGGAACTCAGGACCACAAGGCGTGCACCCACACACGGAGACAATGGGGATGTTCTATTGGGAACTTGCCATGGCCAGCTGGCCTGGGTCTGAAAAGGCCTGGGATGAGGCTGGCCTCGCTGAACATAGCGGACAATGGGGACTACTGAGAACTCAAGAACAATGGCAATGGGTCTCTGATCCTACTGCACGTAATTCCTTTGTGGGAGTCTAGGCAGCTTGGATGCTCACCTTACTAGAAATGGATGGAGGTGGGGGTTCCTTGGACTTCCCACAGGGCAGGGAACCCTGAT
>NC_022031.1:21041036-21055106 GCF_000317375.1 Microtus ochrogaster | reverse complement strand
AAAAAAAAAGACACAGTACGATAGCTTTCAGAGGATTCCTAAAGCATTCTGCCTTGTGGAAATATGTAAGTCTTGAATATGAATTCTCCACAATTAGCTATGCAGAGAATTTGACACCTGACCCAAAATTCTGCCAAAAGAAGTAAAGGAAGAAGGGAATGAAGGAATGAAAGAAAACTGTTTGACTTATCTTACAGTAAGATCCTTTATCAAGCTACTTGGAAAGTTTTAATAAAGAACAAGTGAGATAGCTTAGTAAGTAATTACCTTTCATGCAATCATGAGAACTGAATACTGATTACCAGTACTGACATAAAAAGCCAAGCAAGACTGCTGACATATTAACCTCAGTGCTTTCAAGAATCAGATATAGGCGGATCCCGAAAGCTTAAGCTTGCTGTCCAGCTCAGTATAGCCAGTAAGTAAGTTCCACGTTCAGTAAAGACACTATATATAAAATATACATATAAAGAGATATAAGGAGAAAGATATCTAATGTCTCTGCCCTCCACTTATGTGCACAAACATGTACATGTGGATCTACACACAGACACACACACACGTGTGTATGTGCATTCCCATGCACGCCAGTGTTTGTCAAAGAAGTAATAATAAGATCAAAGTTGTCTTAATGGAACAATTTAGTCAATTCTTATTAGTTCTTGGTCATATACTAATTCTTCCACAACGAAGTTTTATTGTAGAAATTAGGGTAGAAGCAAAGAGGCAAATGAAGCTTGAGTCAGATTATGTTAGACCTTTGATGCTGCAGGCATCTTCCCTTCAAATCTCCCATAGCTAGGTTGGACATCTTCTAAATGGCTGAGCTAAGCTTCAGATCTACAATTTACATGCCATGACAGACTGATTTAACAAGCAGAATTTGACAAGTGCAGAACTAGAATACACCTGGGTCTTCCTTATTCTAAATCCCGCAAATGGCAATACCTAACCAAATCACTACTACTGTTTCTTTGATCGAGACACCCCAATTCAATTTTCTTAATAAAGGCAATCATTTCTAATGTTACTGATTCAACCCTCATCCCATAACTAGATGTCATCTCTTTGTTCCCTCATCTCCAACCCACCCAGCTTTCATATGCAAAATATGCCCAGAGGGTGTTGGGCGACCCTTGTGCTCTGTGTTCTTCCCATAGATATATTCAGCCCTATTCTTTGTTATGATAAAACTGCCATAGTTCTGACTATTTAGCTCTAAGATCTGATAAAAATAAATCGCCTTGGAGACTTTTGCCGCTATGTCCTATGCAATGTCCTAAATCAGGAATCTTCTCATACCTCATAATCACAGAAATTCTCAAAGGCTCACAGAATGAATATTAAGTTTATTTATTCGTTCATCCATTCAGTCATTCTTCCATGTAATAATATAAAGAACCAAATTGAGAACTTTGTGACATTTGGGCAAACAGCCCACAGAGATCTATCTTTTTCCCCCCTTTGACATGTTATTTGGGGCAAGATCTCACTATGTGGCCTGGTACTGTTTCTCTATTCCAGGACAGCCTTAAACTTCCAGTCTTCCTGCCCCACACTCCCAAGTAACTTGGGCCTCCAAGTCTGACATTGAGTTGATTGAAAATATGTGAATCAAGTGAAACTTCTGGAAGCTGAACTGGAAAGGAACAGAGAGGAGAAAGGGGATAAGGTTTGAGCCCTGGGAGCTACAAAATTCAGAGGTTTCACTACTAAGAAGCTTCAGTGATTCTTCAGGGAACACACAAACATATTGGTAAGGTGGCCAAGAAAATAGGGCTTCTTAGAGAGTCCAGGTGATCACCAGGTCACATGCTGCAGGAAGTTACTGTGAGATGAGGTTAGAAAATGGACCATCTGCCGGTTGTGGTGGCACACGCCGGTAGGACTTGCTGAAGGAGGCAGAGGCAGGAGGATCACAAGTTCGAGGCCAGCCTGGAAAATAGACCATCTGATTTGTCAAAATCAACTTCATGCTGATGGGTGGGTAAGAAATGAATGTTTCACTGACTGTGGCCAGAATAGACAGACCTTGGTACAGTATGGGTGAGATGCAGGTGACCTGAATTGAAGATTTATGCTGCTAAGGCATCAGACAGTGGTTTGTGGGCATGCACATCAAAAGGTATTTCTCTTTTGTAAAAGAAGTCTACACACAGTACCAAACACACAGTACCAAACACACAGTACCAAAGTGTGTTTGTAAGTACCTGCTGAGAGACCTAAGAGGAGTAAGTTGGTCTTATAAAGGATAGAGAAGAAATTACAAAAACCCCAGAAGCATCCGACAGTAAACTAGATGTGATGAGAGAGAGAGAAAGAGAGAGAGAGAGAGAGAAAGAGAGAGAGAGGAAGGAAAGAAAGAAAGAAAGGAAAGAAAGAAAGAAAGAAAGAAAGAATGAATGAATGAATGAATGAATTGTGGGCTGTGAACAGAATGGAGAGAGAAGAGGAAAGGGAGGGTAGGGTGTTGTGAGTCACAGTGCGAGCTGATTTGGTGATGGGTGATATTGAAGAGGTTTTTCGAATGAGTTGACTTTTAATAAACAGGATGAAAAGAAAGACAGCTGAAAATGATGAAAAAGACACTGGGAAAAAGAAAAAAATCAGTAAACATCTTGAAGAATGGGGAATAGGGGGAATGTGGGATGGCAGTAAAAGTCCTAACCTACTACCCAACCAAATCTGATCTTCTATCTAGAGTATACTATGTCATATTTGTGAGCGTTGTGTTTATTTATACATATCTTGATTGACATATAGTAATTACTATATTATGCAATGTACTATGCCATTTCAACCCACATGATAGTTTGTAAATCAGGACAGTAAGTATGCACATCACCTGAGACACACAATTTCAATTTCTTTGTACTGAAAACATTCAAAAGTCTCTTACTGGCTATATAGAAATACTTGATTAATAAGCTAGCTAGATTATTAACTCTCTATACCATATTAGAACTCTCCTCTGACTCTATTATACCCCTTTGTTTTTTTATAACATTTTGAAATGAAAATATTACTTTCTAACTTGTTTATATGTTTTTCAAAGGGAGAATCTGATGCATATACTACGTTGCATCTTCTTCCATGTCATAATTTAGTGCTCTGTGAGTCAGACACCACATAAATATTCAAATAATTGAATACCATTGGTTGAATTGCACATTATGCGCAAGACAAACATTTCTCTGTAACTATTTAACAGATGCTCATAGTTGTTGTTGCTGTCTTTCCTTTACACGTACCTCGCCAGTAGATCTGGGCTTTGGGATTCAGGAAGGAGCCTCTTCATACTCTGGATGTGGAGTCAACTTCCCAGCCATGTAGACCTCACTTCTGTTCCTTGAATCTGGTCTCTTGCTAGTATGATCTTTTGCTAACCTGGTGGTTCACTGTATGCATGTTTTGTTGCTAAAATATCTTTTCCTTTTACTGAAAAATCAACAGGCAGGCCAGTTCCATTTCAGATAATTTTGTTACTCAAATTCATTTTCATCAATAACTTCTACTCTTGAGTGTTATGGTAACAACAGACATAGATACAGAAAAAAAAATTGTCGCTCACTCTTTCAGACACTTGTTTCAATGTCAACAGTACCTAGGAGCTTATTAAATAAAGAATAGTATTTTCAAACATATACTTCTAATCTGCCGTTAATAATGAAAATATCCTTTAAAGAAAACAGCTGGCTTCACTCCATAGTCATCGCACGTAAATCTGCCCTTTAACAAGATGCAGAGGTAATGATTTGCAGGCCACCAAGACTCAATCAGTATGCTAGGCACTAGGAATGCTTTATAAATAAGGTCATCTAATCATGCTAAAAGAACCCCTTAAGAAATATATGATACTGCTTTGATTTTTGTTCATGAACAACAGACAACACACAGTTTTTATAGCTAAGCCAACAAAAAAAGAACAAAAACAAACAGAAAACGCATTCACTGTGAGGAGAGCTGAGCTCTGTTTAATGGCGGTTGACACTTCCATATAGTGATGAAACTTCTGATTACAGAATCACCACGGGCTCAGTAATCCAGTAACACTCTGCATCCTGTTTGCTCTCTGTAGACTTCTGAGTCATGAAAGACAACTGGGGTTCTAAGGAGTAAACAGAGCATATTCAAAACGATAATCCATAGCCGCCTCAAACCTCCTAAACAGGGATTTATTTCTTGGGTAAAATACTGCTTAACAACTTACACGCTACACTGCTGAGGTAAGATGCAAGCTCAGAAAGGAGCTATTGTATAAGATAATAATAAAATGGAAGAGAAATTTAGATACAACTTGCTTTGTGTACTTTGAAGTATTATGTCCTTTGAACATCTACCAAAACATAACTATCTGTTCAATACTATCATATATTTAGTTAAAATCAATTTTAAAAATTCAAAATGTGTTCTTGCTGTCACATAGAAGTGAATAGCAGCCATAGATGAGGCTCTTACTGGCCAAATTGACCTTATTGGTGAGAGGAGTATGAGTCACCAGATAAGGCGTTCTGAGCACGTTAGAATGAATACTGTGAAGTAACTTGGGACTTTTCTGAGGAGATGAGAACAAACATCTGTTCCTCCACCCAAGGCCAGCTCAGCAGCCAGTGAGATTCTGAGGTTCCGTACAGGAGGAATACGGATGACTCAGGCGCAACTCCATGCCAGCGTGGATGACTGCTCTGGAAAGCTGTGTTCCTAGAGCGCCTCGCCCAGTGTGCCGGCAGGCAGCTGATCGTGCAGGCTCCTCTACCCAGCAACTATCTACTGATTTTATAACCTTTGAAAGAGGTTGAAGCACCTGTACTTTTCTGAGCGCCCCAGCCTTGTAAGTTGTACCAGCTCCCTGAATCTAATGGGCTCCATGCTTCCTTCTGGCTAAGGAACTCCAGGGGACACGCATGGACCAAATCAGACCACGCAGTCACAGCTATTCCAGAAAAGCAGATTACACTTTCTAAAAGTAGGACTCCAGAAAAACAACAAAAAATACATTTTAAAAATAAGAGCAATGTCTTTTGTTGAGAGTTCAGAAACAAATAAAATAATTGGGAAAAATGTTCCTACATTTATCTACTCCAGAGATAACCAGTGTGTCCCTAAAGAACTCAGTACCCCAATACATGACCATGTTGCACAGCAACAAAGAACCCAAACTGAGACCTGTCAGACAACTGCATCCCTCAAGGCAGTACGTTTTTGTAGACTACAAAGGTCGAACTGGAAAATGTCCCCATAAGTTCATGTGTTTGAGCAGCTGGCTGATCCCTAGCTGGTGGCACTGCTTTGTTAGGCTGTGGATTCTTTTAGCGATGAGGACATCGGGCCCCCTACTTCCTGTCTAGCTATGCCCTGGTCCACAGGGATGTGAGCAGACTGCAGTTCAGCTGCACACACCTTCCACCATGAAATGGTCTGCTCTTGCAGCTTTGCTTCCCGCCCTCTAGTCTGTATCCCCAGGATGGCGAACTGAATTAACTCACTCTCCCCTCACATTGCTTCCCTCGGACACTTGATCACAGAAAACAATAATGCAATATAGTTCTTCACCAAGAGCCCTGTGATCTGCTGTTATCAGCACACAGTCTCACAGGCGCTGAGCAGCTCGTTGAAGTTAGTGATGTGGGTGCTGAATTCTAACTGCTGTAGGATTAAAAGACAGCCTTGTTAGGATGATCCGTTTCCTATTTCGTGGCCTGTTGTCACTTTCCCAGACAACATAATGACATTGTTTTCAAAAAATAAATGAGATAGTTAATACATATTTTTGGGGTGTGTATGTATATGTGCGCATGTGCCAAAGTAAATATATCCCAGTGACTGTTCATCGTAATGGTTTTCTACAAAAAAGGGTCATGTTCATTTCTTTCCTTGAATAGCATCCTCTTCATCCTTTCCCATCTGAAAAACAGTTATTTTTTTTTCTATTCTGTGCCAAAGTTGTTAAGTAGAGATCATATACTAAAATGCAGTCAGCAGGCATGGCTTTCCCTACCTGTTTTATATCTCCCCACCCTGAAACAAATGTAGAAACCTGTGTTACCATTTTCTCATTTAGTTCATATGGGAGCAGTGGATAAGCAGAAAGGTTTATTGGTGAATATTAAAATGGCATTCATTTTCTGTAAAAGTGAGTCTGGATCAAATAACTTTCTTGGCACTTTCTGAAGTTGATACATTGAGTTTTTTTATTTTATTTATGGATTTTTGTAGGCTAAGGGTCTACTTATGTAGCCTTGGTTGGCCTAGACCTCACTATGTTTCTTGAACTGGTGGTCAAGACTGTCTGCCTCTCCAGAACTGTGAGCTACCATGGCCCATTAGAATTGACACAGTATTAAGCACAGAAAAATCACCTTCAATGTTTTCTTTTTTGTATAGTTTTGAGGACATTTTCTTGATGTCCTAAAAGTCAGTACAAATGACCAAAGAAGTCTCTTGATGAGAGAATCTATTGAAGTTCTCTTACCCAGCCCTTCATTGCTTCAGGCATTTTGTTGCAAAACAAGGAAATATCTTTACCAAGTTCATTGAGTTACAGAGGTTAATTTACAGGTAGATTTATTAACCCCTTGTACATTTAATATTACTCTCTGAGTTAAATATTAAGAGAGGGAATAGAATGTGACAAAATGATACCCTCTATGAGTGAAGGTTATCTTAGGCAACACTAAATTTCCTCAGGCTGCCCCCCCCCCCCCCCCAGATTGAGGAGCTGGTTACATGCTGTCAACCAGTCCTCACAGGAACATGAACTGGGCCAAAAGTGTACCAAGTGATTTCCAGCTTTGGCCCTGCCTCCAGTCCTGATAGAGAGGAGTGGGTGATGCTCCAGTTACAAACCTTACTAACACCAAATCCCTCGCCAGGGGCTCTCCCTAAATATAAGAATTTTACAGATTCCCATGTGCTGTCCAGAAAGCAGTGGACTGAAGAGATCGCACAATTGTTCCTCAATTTAGCACTGCTTCAGGAGGCCTTGGTGTGTGGTGATTTGTTCTTCTCTTTTGTGATTCAGTATCTATCTACAGGTTTCTAATCAGCACAGCAAGCATATCTAAGTGGGATTAGTATTAGCTGAGAAATGCTTCTGCTTCTATGCCTGTTAGACCTCTTATTCTAATGTAGTTGTCATAGTGATGCACAAAAATTGGCTAGATAGCTCTCCTTTTATTTTGTACTTTTCTTTCCCATAAGTGTTCAGACTATATTCCGATGGATTCCAGTGATGTAATCTTATGTCCTCTGGTTTCCAGTTGGTTTGAGCAAATGAGAAGGGCCAGTAAGTTATGAAAGAAAGGGACTGTACAGTAACACTAGGCTGATGGGCTACTGACATCATATCATTGGTCCGCATGACTCATCCTCCCTTAACCTTTCCTCTTCTTGGCTGCCTTTTTTGATGACAGATGCTTCCTGTACCATCCTATAAAACCCTTTATACTACTTGCTTTTCTGTTATTGAAAAAAAAAAACATCATTACCAAGGCATCTTAAAGAATAATTTATTTCGAATCATGGTTCCAGAGGATTATAGTTAATGATGGTGGAGACAGAATGACAGTAAGTAACAGGCATGGAGGTTGAAGACAGATGCTGAGAAGGGAGTAGAGAGAGCAACCTCAATGTAAGTGATTCATTTTAACCACAAACTCACTGCCAGTCCTCTAGCAAGGTTGTACCACCTAAAACTCTCCAAGCAGCATGACCAACTGGAGAGAAAGTATTCAAATGACTGAGACTGTGGAAGATACTTCTCATTAAAACATTCATAGTCTTCTAGATCTTTTCACTGTTTTTGTTAACATTGCCTTTGTAAATTAAGAATATCTGAACTGCATGCCTCGTTCTTCCCATTGGCAGTACAGATAGAAACACACCAGGATGAGCATTCTGACTAAAGAACATAGCGAGACTGACATTCTTAGTATATTAGGAGGCAGAAATGCTTCAAAATGACAAGTTTAACTATGCAAAGAATAAGCATCTATTTTTTATATGAGCAATCCATACATCTCCCACAAATTTCCAAAAAATTCAGATTTAAGATTTTGAAGCTTTTTTATCACATAAAGATATAATGAAATTTGTGGGAGGAGTTATGGATAGTTGCTTTTGTTGTCGCTTTAAACAGCAATGTCTACATAATGATTATAAGTATTAATTTTAGCAATACTTTATTACTTTTGCTTATTAGTTTTTGAATGATACCTATCTCAGAAATTAATGCATGGATGAGGTTTAGCTTTTTCATAGAGGATTCATCTAGCAAGAATAAGTCACCAGGGGGATCCCAACACTCCAACAGGAACTTAATAAATATAATGTAAAGGCCTTTGTTCTCTGTCGTCAGCATAAGCTAGAACAATGACAACAAACACCAAATGAGTAATAGTTGTTGGCTGATGAAGATGCTTGCATAATTTATTGCTAATGTAGTTACCTACATTTGCTCTGTAGCTCTGGATGCACACAGGCCTTCTATGGTCACATTATCTCCAGAAAATGTGAACCATGTTGCATTTTCTTATTACATAGATTAAACTGAAACCCAGAGGGAAATTATACAGTAAATATTCCTTGTAAGAAGAGTCTTTAACTTTGCTTGATTAGGTTATCACTCACCTGACTGGAATCATAGATATCTCTTGATGCTCTGATTACAGCACTAATTAAGAACCAGCTGGGCAGGAGAAGCAAAGGGGTGTGAGAGAGATTTGGATAACTCTTTAATAATGAACTCCACGAACTCTATCCTTAGTGGGTTCAGATCACAGAACAGAGTGGAGGAAGGTATTCTAAAGAAAAGCTGAGTTTCCATTCTTTAAGATATTGCATATTCATACTTTATACAAAATTTTTCATTAATCCCTGTTTGAAGGTTTTAAGGAAAGAAAAATGTTACCAGTGTGTATGCATGTGTGTGTGTATGTGTTTTATAAGAAAGGGAATTGGGAACTGATCCAACATCTTATTGATAACATGTAATAAAACAGGGGCTTTAAGAAAAAGATAACAAGCCGGGCGGTGGTGGCGCATGCCTTTAATCCCAGCACTCCGGAGGCAGAGACAGGCAGATCTCTCTGAGTTCGAGGCCAGCCTGGTCTACAAGAGCTAGTTCTAGGACAGGCTCCAAAGCCACAGGGAAACCCTGTCTCGAAAAACCAAAAAAAAAAAAAAATAATAATAATAATAATAATAATAGTAAGTAGAGAGGATAAGATTGGCAGGGTGAACTCAATTTTGCTGAGGTTCTACATAAAAATAAATAAGGACATTTGAAAAAGTAATTAGGAAGAAATGATATTACCTATACAATCCTAAATATGTACAACTTCCAACAATCCTCTTTTAAAGTCACAGAGACAAAGGAGATGAGTCAGTGGATAAACTCTTAACCATACAATTATAAGAATCAGAGTTTAGACCCCTAGCATCTACATTAAATTAAATGAGGTTGCATATATTTGTAACCCTGTGCTGGGGAGTAGAAACAGGCAAATTCTCAGGACTTCCTGGCCATCCAGTCTACCCAAGACAATAAGATCTATGTTCAGTGAGATTGTCTCAAAAAATACATGAGCAGCAGAAGACACTCATAGCTGATCTCTGACCTCCACATACACAGCAGTACCCACACTCTCAAATTCATGCATGTGCATATCCACACACATAAATTAATATCATACTAGATTTAAGTTTTTCTTAATTATCTAATTTATAAGAAAAGACAAATTCTCTAAAATCTAGAAAACATATTTTTTCTAAAGTAAAATTTGCAAGGGACTTCCACTCTCTGTTACTATTCCCATCATTATTCTAGATCTATACCTCAGATCATCTAAGAGTCTCATTTTTCATTCGTTAGTCAACAGGGAGTAATATTTGCAAATATTGTCTAGTCAATCTAATGACTCATATGCATGAAAGTAGTACTTTATACATCTCAAAATATTGCTGTTTTCAAAAGCTATCTGCTAGCTTGTAATCAATAGTTGTATTAATTATGTTGGAATATATGATAAAAACTTTGGCTATGAAGTAGATGTTATAAGATTTGTAATAGTCGAGTGACATAAAAGTGTCACTTTCTTGTTGTGGTGGTTTGTGTAAGAATGGCTCCCCTAGGCTCATATATTTGAATGCTTAGTCACCATGGAGTCACAGTATTTGAAAGGATTAAAAGGATTAGGAGGTATGGCCTTGTTGGAGGAAGAATGTCACTGGAAGTGTGCTTTAACGTTTCAAAAGCTCATGCCAAGCCCAAGTCTCTCCCCTGACCACACACCTACAAATCAGAATTTAGTTCTCAGCTACTAGTCCAGTGCTATGCCTGTATGATGGCATGATTCCTTCCATGATCATAATGGACTAAACCTCTGAATCTGCAAGCAACCCTGCAATTAAATGCTTTCTCTTATCAGTGTTCCCTTGACCATAATGTCTCTTCACAGCACTAGAACACTAAGACAGACATCATCTGGAGAGTTATGTGCTTACATGCTCACTGCTACATTTTCACTTGCAGGTCTATGGAATATTTTCATTCTTCCAACCACCAACCACCAAACACAATGTACAGCTTTAATTAAGGCTGAGAATGTGAATTAGCAAGAGACTTCATTCAACCCTATTGATGATATGCCAGGACTTTACACTAAGACATTAACACTACAAAGAGTTCTATTGAATCAAAATCTGTGGAGTTTTTCCATGAACCCTTCCAACTTTAGAAAACCCATTGAGATAAATAAAAATAATTGTCTTTTTGGGTCTGGGTTCCTTCACTCAAAATGATGTTTTCTAGCTCCATCCTTTTGCATGCAAATTTCAAGATGTCATTAATATTTTTTATACTGTGTAGTACTCCATTGTGTAAATGTACCACATTTTTCTTATCCATTCTTCGGTCAATGGGCATTTAGGTTGTTTCCAGATTCTGGCTATGACAAACAATGCTGCTATAAACATAGTTGAGCACATGTCCTTGTGGTACGATTTAGCATCCTTTGAGTATATACTCAAAAGTGGTATTACTGGGTCTTGAGGAAGGTTGTTTTCTAATTTTCTGAGAAATTGCCATACTGATATCTAAAGGGACTATATCAGCTTGCACTCTTGCCAGCAATGCAGGAGTGTTCCCTTTACCCCACAACCTCTCCAGCATAAGTTGTCGTCATTGTTTTTGATCTTGGCCATTCTTACAGGTGTGAGATGGAATCTCAGTCCAAATTGATCAAAGACATCAACATAAAGCCAGCCACACTGAACCTCATAGAAGAGAAAGTGGAAAATACGCTTAAATGCATTGGCACGGGAGACTGCTTCCTAAATATAACCCCAATAGCACAGACACTGAATGAAACAATTAATAAATGGGACCTCCTGAAACTGAAAAGCTGCTGTAAAGCAAAGGACACCGGTCAAAAAGACAAAACAGCAACCTCCAGAATGGGAAAAGATCTTCACAAACCCCACATCAGACAGAGGTCTGATCTCCAAAATATACAAAGATCTCAAGAAATTGGTCAAAAGAACAAATAATCCAATTTAAAAAAAAAATGGAGTAAAGACCTAAATGGAAAAATCTCAACAGAGGAATCTAAAATGGCTGAAAGACACTTAAGGAAATGCTCAACATCCTTAGCCATCAGAGAAAAGCAAATCAAATTGTGAGAATTTTAGACCAGTCACTGTGCCAACTTCTGAGGAACCAGATTATAAGCAGGCCAGGGTAGGGTTGATCCTTGGGAGTTTTAGCAACAAGCCTGACTGAGTGGTGTTGGTGGAGGGGATCAAATGACACAGGGGGAGAGGCTGCTGTGACAGGAACCATTGACCTGAGAGGAGAAATGAAGAGGGGATCTGGTCGGCCTTCCTGGGGAGATGCTTATAAAGGTGAAGCAGATTTGGGCAAACGAAAGCTATGTGAGACAGAGGAAATAGAGTGTTGAAAGACTCAGGTGTGGAACAGAAAAGGTATTTATAGGGGGATTAAAATCTACTAAGCCTGAAGTCTTACTCCCTTGAATCACCTGAGGACAAAAAACAGACTTGGGAATAAAGATATGGACGGGTGTCGAAGGCATTTATCTAAAAGTGCGAATTAGTAGATACTGATCCAGCCTAATGCTACTAAAAATTTACCTAAGACAAAATCAACAACAAAACACGCTGAGATCGTTCTCCCAAAGGGACACTCTGTACCGAATGAACTGAGGATTATGGCGGTTCAGAGGGTGACTAGGAAGAAATGTCAGTAGAGAGGGAATGGAGTTTATGAGCTTAGAGGCAGAATTTTCAAGGTTTGCTGAGAGAGTGGATGAGCAGAGTGGGAGTAAGAGATAGGAATGCCTTAAGATGATTTTCAGGTTCCCGGTTTAGGAGACTTCTTCATGGTGGTACCAGTTACTATGAAAAATGGGAGCAGGACTACAGCAGCTTGCTTTAGCATGTGAACATACTTGAGGCTAGTTGGAGAATGTTGGGTTGAAGATAGCTGTCCGTTCTCTGCACGGTGATTACTCAGTAAAAGCAGGATGCTATAACCTTGATCTCAGGGCCGAAGGCAGGTATGGAGACAGAGTTCGAGGAGTCAGCAGATTATAATTGCAACCAGTTACTAAAATGGTGAGTAGGTAACAAGACAGGTAACCTAGGAGAAACCCTAAGGACATCATAGGTGTGACAAACAGTAAAATAATAATAATAATAATGGCCCGGGTCTCAGTGAACACTCATTATAAAGCAAAGCTCCATCCTCACACTTCATGAAGTAGAGGGTGCTATGGCAGATCACTAAAGACAAATGACAGTAAATGCTGGAGTGACTTGGAGAGGCAGGCGAGGTGGTCTCCAGTGCTGAACTATCTAGACAGCTTCACAGGAAGCATAGCCAGCTCTCAGTGTTGTGAGGTTCTTCTTGACTCCCCATGATGACCCTACAGAACTGTTACCCAATGGGTCTGACTGTGGAAATGTGTGTACTCTGTTATTCTCTGCTCCCTTCAAAATTGTGACTCCTAATGAGCACAGTTTGGCTTTCATCACTTCTAGGAATTAGCTCTTCAGATAGCCATTTGGAGGTCACAGAATTTCCCAGGTTGCAGTCTAATGGGGCCTGGAGGCTAGGGATTGCAGAGTTCTCCTGTCAGTGGACATGATAAAGGCTATGCTTGGTCAGCAGCCACTGGTAGAAAAAATTGGGGCTGTAATGCAAACAGAACATTCATGAGAGCCTCTTCTCACAGCACCTAATAGAGCTTCTGAGAGCTAGAACTCCTTCCAGACAGGCATTCTTCCTGACTCCCCACCATTGCCACCACAATAGCAATCAAGATTCAATGTCATTTTCAAAGGGCACAAGCTGTAGTCACACCATGAAAGCTGGTTTTCAGTTGGTCTTCTCTTGGGGTTAAGGAAAATGAAATAGAGATGCCCTGCATAACTGATTACATACAGCATGCTAAACATACATACAGAGTTCTACATTTACAAATAGCACTACATGAGAGCCCAAGCCTGGTATATATCAGATGGGAGCCTATGGTCAGATATCTGTCCTTGCTTTGCTTATTTGTCTCATTATTTTCTAGAAGAGGTGATTATCAATGTTGGTGACACATTCTTGAAATGTTTTTGAGCATAGTGTAAACACTGCTGAAGTTATTATAAAAATAACGAAAGATTTTACATTGACCAAAACTGTATATATAAATCTACACTTCAAAAAATTTTGCCACTGGTATATTCTAATCTTTTACATGAATTGTGAATAAATGAAAAGCAATGAATTCACAATATATTTTCCCTTTAAGAGTAACAGATTTTCTAAAATATTTTTGAGATTATGATAATATCATTTCCCCTTCCTTTCTTCCTTCTCAACCCTCCCCATTTATACCACCCCTTCAGACTTATTCTTCATTGCCTGTAGCTCTTTGCCTAGAGTTCAGGCCTCATGAGCTTTCCTTCCTCCATATTAGCATGTCTATTGGCATCCTTCTTCTTAAGCTCCTGTTTAGGCAACCATGTTGGTGAGATTTTTATGGATGTAGCTTCACTAAC
>NC_022031.1:21010650-21040281 GCF_000317375.1 Microtus ochrogaster | reverse complement strand
AGTCCAAGCCAAATTATCAGTCTAGTGGAGATATAATAAAAAAGTTTTCAAACACAGATCTTCTGAAGTTTACCACCCACATTTACACACACTGACACAGGAGTGACACTGAATAAGCAAGAGGAAGTCAAGAGACATAGAAGCTGTCAAACAGGAGGTAAATGATAGGAATCTTCCCAGTTACAGAGAGATAAGATGCCAGGAGTATTGCTATGCATAGTCATGCACAAATCGGGGGAGGATGACAGTCTATGATCAAACAAAGCAAGGATGTCATATGCACACTTTGTAATTCAGATCAAGTCCAAAATACAAGGTGCCAGTGTTGGGGTAGGAAAAGGCAATTCGTGCCCCGCTAAGAAGTTACAGAGACAGAGTTCTGATGACAAGGCAGCTGTTTGTAGATGACATAAGGGTGCAGCACAACGAGCCTGAGGGGGCCACCTCTTCCTGTACTTCAAGAGCAAGCCCTGCTTCTGACATATTTTACATGGATATGACTAAACAGGAGGATGTTAGTAGAACACAGGAGATATATTAGGGGAAAAAGAATACGTGAGAAGAGGGAAGGATGGTAGGACCAAAGAGCTAGAAGGAATGATAACTAACACTAAGAATGTTTGAAAGGCAACATGGAAGTGTGTGTGTGTGTGTGTGTATGTGTTTGTGTGTGTACACATGTGCGTGTATGTGCACGTATGTGTGTGCATGTGTGAGTGTGTTTGTGTTTATATGGAAGAATTTAATTGAAATTACCATAAATAAGAAATAATTCTCCTCTCAGAAACAGTTGGTCAAATACAAAGCCCAGTCATGGGTATCCTAGAAACTCCACATCCCCCCAAAAAATACAGACTTATTTAGTATTGTGTGACAGATCTTTCCTAGGGAGATGTGGCACACACACACACACACACACACATATTGACAGAAAATATTACAAAAAGTATCATTACTCTGTCATTCAGGTTGTCGTTGACATATTTTAGACAGGAAACTCACATAATCAGATTTGAATTCTAAATTATGACGTTGACTCCTAGGATGGGGACTAGATTAGAAAGCATGAAATGATATAGGAGGCTATGGTAGTAAAGTACAGACATTATAATTAATCTCCTGAATTTCTGGTAGTGAACAGAGGAAAGCACAAAGAGGAGAGGCCCTAATACATCCATAGAAAACCAAGGAGAACTGATAGAAACACAGAGAGGTAAGGTGAGAGAGAATAACTCTGATTTCTATATGACTGTGTTCGTGGCAGTTTACTGCACAAATACAAACACAGGCTGACAAAGATAAGATTGTGGAACTCAGTTATTGTGGAAAAGGAAGACATTCACTTCAGACATGGCAATTGCAGATAGAGATGTCTTACAGGCAGCAGAATGTGTGGTTTGCCATTTTGGAGGGAAAGATGTGTGTATTTTTGGCATCTTAAGCAAATTAAGTACAAAGGAGGTCACCTATAAAGAAAGAATAAAACAGGAAGAACAATGTGGAGTGATAGTGTAGCATCTCATACGCAAACTCTTGGTGTAAACACTGAATAACTGAAGCTTTGGGAGAGTCAGGGTAGAGATTGCATAATCGCATTTCCTTCAAATATACAAATAAAGTCAAACAAAAGTCCTCTCCCGTGGAAAAATCTCAAGTGTTTTTCTCCTAAAAAGGGCAGAACGACAGCTTCATGGCAGTATAGAACAGCCACTGGAATTTCAGAAACTACTGCAATTATTCTCCAGCTTAAAAGCCAATGTCCCAAATTTTATGGTTAACATTGGAACTCGGTGCTGAATGACATTATCTAAATTGGGAAACAGGGAGTGTAAAGAGAATGGCAGAGTGGCAGAGATGTCAGGTAGGCTAGTGACATACGGGTCCTGATACCTCCAATGGCTGTTCTTTCATATATCATGAAACTTTTGGCAAATTAAAGGAGTGAAAAACAGTTGCACAGAATTATAAAATCCTTCTTGGAGTTCTTTGGTAGTTTTATGCAATCAATGAGTGTCACAAATTAAGCCTCACTTTACAAACTATAATTATATTTTACAATTATATGTTTCTAAAACCTGAGTTAATTCAGTCTCTAATTTGTGAATTTGAATGAATGTGTTTATGGTTTGTTTCTGTGTAGGCCCAGTCATCCCATTGTCCCCACTAAGCAAAATTCTCATTCTCCCCAGCAGCTCCTCTACAGACTTCACCTCTTCCATTTTCTTCTTATTTGCCGCTCTGCAATTCCAAGGTTGCCTCCAGCTAAGACTGTTCAGGGGAGATAAAGAAACCAATAAACAAGACAAGAAAAATGAAGTGACCAGTAAATCCACATGGTAGCAAATAATTGAAGATTTTATTAAAAATCCGTTTGTGTGAAGTGAATCCCTTTAAAATAAAAAAGTTCTTCTGTGTTTTCTAAACTGAAACTTTAGAAAGATCAATTTCCAGTAGATGAGGCAGTGTTAGTTCTTCCTGTTTATAACTGTCTTCAGTGTAGTTATGCTGTTTGTAGTGGAAAAAAAAGCAGTATTTGAACAATTTCAACTTTCATATGATTTAAACATCAGATTCATATGAAATTTTTCTTTCAAAGTATCTATTAAAGCATATTTGAAATGTCTTATTATTTATTAGCTTATCTGGACAATCTTATAAATATTTCATAAGCACACAATGAAAATGCTCAAAATGTCAGAATCTATTAGAAATTGTAATAATGCATGATTATATTTATTCAATAATATTCACTTGAGTGGATTGGTTAGTCAATATTCTACACTTAATTACTTCCATTTGGATCCATCTTACATAGTATTATACAGAAAGCAAATTACATCCTGTTGTATGCCTACTGCCAATGTCAATAACAGGAAACCAGGACTCTTACAAAGCTACTTTTTTTTGTCATCTTTCATGTTCAAAGTGAATTCTGCCATTGCTATTAATTTCTCCTATCACTACAAATCAGAAAAAAAATCAACTAAAACTGAGTGACTTGCCTTGTGTGTTATCAACCCCAGAGTATCAAGAAGGCAAAGTCATCGTCTTGTTCATCATTTTAATTTCTGAACCTTGAATTCTGTTGAGTAGGCATCATGCTTGCTAAATTGAGTACTCCATGGCTTCCTGTAAAATTTGCCTTGGTGACAACTTAGCAGAAAGAATCCTAACCTGGGATTTGTGGCCCTTTGAGCAAAAGCACTCCAAACAGCTTTTGTTCCATCGTGGGGAAGCCTTGCTGTGGAAAATGAAAATAAAATTACCTGTCCTGTGTTCTCTGTAAACACTAAGTAAGCCTATGAGGAAAACTCTGTGTATATCCACACAGGAAAACTCACACAAGGAGAAGCAGTAGCTGTAAATAATCAGACCTCTGTGTTGACCTCAGCACTCCATGTATCTCTGTTTCTCTGGGGTTTTTAATCATTTGCATCGATAAAGACAGCTGAGACAAGAAACACCCTAGCACTTCTGCTTAGTTTTGGATTTACAAACCCTGAAATCACAGTCTGAAAGGTTCAGCTCCATCTGAAGCCTGGCTTTGGGGAAAACTTATGATCATCTTAGTTTTCTCATTCATCTACGAGGGCAGCATCAAAATCAGAGTATTTTATCCCTTAGTAAAAATCCAATTTTCTAATAAGGGCTCAGTGTGGGAGTCTTCATTTCACATTGGGGATGGTTATTTTTATTACCCATTTGCAGAAATTAATTTAGGTTATCATTGGGAAATTGAGGCAGTCGCTGTTCATAATTAACATTGATCACTCTTCATTATGTCATATATAATTGTGATGATCCACTCATATATTATGGCTCACTTTTGAATAAATAGTATCATACCATGAAGATACTGAGTCTTTAAAATAAGTACATAATTTATAGCTTCCCTTGCACTTGGTGATTTATCATGAATGAAACATGGTTTTTAAAATATTGTTGAAATAATTTATTTGTTTGCTAGCCTGTGTATTTGTCGGTTTGGTTAATAATTTCATCCCCCTGTTTATCAGTTGGTTGGAAAACTACTCCTGAACATTTGGAAAGTGAAGTATTACCTGCTCATTTCTCTCCCTTATGCCTGCAGGCTACACCGTAATTCTCACCCCTCCTAGTTTGCTCTGGACATATTTTTTTAAGTGTCAGAATGTTCTGCATATTTACACAGCAGTATATATCTGGAGTGTAGAGATTATTCAAGGCTGCTAAGATAGAGCAATGATGAGGAGGATGAAGTGACAGGGAAAGAGAGCGGTCCAATCTAGTGGGAGCACATGTCCCTAGTGCCTACTTCCATATGGAAAGTCATCGCTTTGTATGCTTTAAGTGTCCACAACAATCAGTTGTTGTTTTTTAGCTCTATATAATTTCTTTGTTATGGCTTGACCATCCCAAGAACACAAAGCTAAATTAGTACCACAGCCCATAAGGACATTTATTCCACTTCATTTTCATGTTCTACCAAGCTGACCCCCAAAAGTGATTTACTCAACTCTGTCTCTCTCATCCCCTGCGGAACAACAATCTGTTCTATAAAGTCCCACCTTCATTCAGTGTCTTATATCAAGAAAAATGGGAATGAGGCAGCCTTGGATTTAGAACTCAGCTCTGGCTCTTGCCAGATTTGTGTTAAGATTATTATAGGAAGCTCGTGATGTTTATCAAAAAGTGATAATGCATAAAAAATCCAAAAGTCTCTGCTTTCTTTGGGGGTGTTTGTTCTTTAGTAGATTGTGATGAATACAGACAGAATACCTCTGCTTTTAATGTCATTGTGACAGAAAAGGAGGTATATATAAAATTCAGCTTCTCTAGCATGGTTCATTCCATTAATGAATGAACCATGATGGCCTTCCATCTCTTGCGGTCCAATCAGACATGTGTGCTGTGTTCTCCTCAGGGGAGAAGAAGAGCTCTGTCTACACATTTTGTTGCATCCTTTCTGACTAACCCAACAACTCAGCAGGAGGCCTGGCTGCTAAGCAGACATGAAATCACCCCTGAGATCATGCCATGGTTTGGGAGGCAACAGGATTTCCTGGATTGAAAACTGAAACAGATTCTTGCTTTCTGAGAGCTGATCTTTCCACCACCTGGGTCCAGAGATTATTTAGAAGTGACCTTGGGGAAACCACTTTCCTCCTCTTCTTTCTATTAAAGGAAAATAATTGATCTTGTGGTCATACCTCACAAAGATGTAATGAAGAAGAGTTGAATACGATTAAAGCACTTTCAAAAGAGACTCTACAGAGCACACAATTAGTTCAATCATCTATAATTAAGTCTGCATAGTGCAGAGGTATCTATATTAGAAGTTAATATTCAAAAGCTAAACCTTATTTTTTTCCTCTTTATGAAGAGTAAAGAATTCAGCTATACTCCAGCTCATATCAGTAGAGATGGTGACTTAGAAAATCCCACTAGATTATGTTATGGGAGGAATGATCCATATGGTGGTCTTAACTGGAGAAATGATTAAAAGTGATCAGACAGTCAGAGACTTCACAAAGAAAGACTGATTTTGAATAATAAATAAAGAGGCCTGGTCAAAGGTGGTTATAGGTGATATTTAGAGTTGTAAACCAATTTTGGATATAGACATGTGGTTAAGGTAAAATCAAACACTAAAATCTCTGAGAATTCATATTGTCAAGATTCCATATTCCTTTCCATGTCTACAATTCTCAGCTAAACAAAAGATGACTAGAAATGGACCTTGAGCAGCTGAGAAAATGAAATGTGGACTGTGGGTCCACTGGATCAATCCACTGGTCTCCCCAGGGTACCAGGGGACTTCCAGCTCTTATCACCCAGCTCCATCTGATGCAGACTGCCTGCAGTAGAGTAAAGGGATTTATCTACACAAAGTATCTTTACAAGGTTTTAGTGCATTTGCAGATTTGCACGAGAGCAGCATGGGAAATACTATAGAAGTACACGATGTTCAGTTAGTTGAAACATGGGGGCCTATGTGCAATTCTTTCTGACTAGATAGATCCACTGCCTGGGTCAAGCTTCTGCTCTGGCCGCTCTCTACCCTCTACCACTAAATAAGCACTCCTTAGACCACAAGGATAGTGATACCCTTGCATGTATGAGCTATAGGTACCACTTAGCTCCTCACTTGCCACATAAACTCTTGAATCAACTGTTGGTGATTTTAAAAGACTGGGTTCATTAAAATTTAAGAATTTCCTCTTTTTATTTTCTATTGGTGATATATCCCCCAATACTAGCCTTTGCTACACTAGGGCAGAAGCAATGAGGAAATGGTGTGTACTTGGTCATCTCCTACTTATTTTGGATCAGGCAATTTCTATGAGGCAATGGTTCGAGGATGAAGACTCCCCTTCTAAAAGAGCTATTCCTCCCTTTCTGTACTCTCCTTCTTTCCTCATTGGTTGCTTTTTCAAATAGATTCTTTTTAAACTTTCCATCTCTCACCACCCCTGGTAATTCCTGCGAAGGCATGAGAAGCCACCATGTCACTCATGGTGATCTGTAAAGTCACCACCTTGTTTCTTAGTCTCCCCCAAGACATTTCAGAAAAGCTGAGGACCAACATTTATGCAATTATTGTTGAGTTTACTTTGTTCTTTTTGTTTTATCTTGATTCTTTATCTACTGTTATATTAGAATAACCCAGGTGCTTTATATGGAGGAGTGCAGATTTATGGGACCATGGACTTTCCGTATTGAACTAATGTGTTTTGTGGTGGTCTTGTCCTGCTTCACTTTATGGAAGGAAGCAGGAAGTAGCAGATGTGTGCAGAAACATCCAAACACACACACACACACACACAAAACCCTTGCTTTATGACGGTCTACTAAGGCTGCCACTCCAGGTCGTTGGGAGTGAGAACTCACTTAATAGTGAGGGGAAAAGTTAACCCATTCTTGAACGTTCCTACTGAATGATGCAGACATCTTTCACTGAGCCCACCTCCAAACTGTTCCATCAAAGGATTCAGCCATGTCGTTAGTTTGGTGGGAGCATATCATATTAAAACCAATACATTCTCTGCTTTTCGGAAGTTGATAAAACTTTCTGTCTTGTACAACTTATGATCTAGTAAATGACTCCTAACTTTCTTTGTCACCTTTTATGAGTTACTTAATGGTTGGTTTATATACTCATTACAAATTCTTTGGACAAAGCACTCGAGAAGACATTATGCCAATGTGTTAGGGAGATAATGCAATGGTGAGTAAATATCATCTCTTTCTATTATACAGGAAGTGTATAATCAGGTAGGAAAACACACATTATCTACTGCACAAAATGGAAGTGAGTACTGTAATGGCTATATAATTTAACTCATATGGAGATTCAGAATAATGACTGTTCATTCTTACTTGAAATATTCAAAAGGGCTTTGTGTAGAAGACAGAATTAAGGATGAATTCTTGAAATATGAGCCAAGATAAGCTTATATTGTGTTTCAAATGTGAATAAGCAATATAGAAATAATGAAGAAAACAAGTTGGGGCCTAGGAAGTGAAGTCAGTCATACAGGGCCAAGTACCCATATGTAGCTCCAGGAAAAGATAGTTTCGTGCATTCAAGAAGTGAATGAATTGGAAAATCTTAGACTGGCAGTAAAGAAATAATAAGTCTGGAGTTTCTATAAATGGCAACTTTCCAGGAGACTGGTGGTTTAACATACAGAGTAAGAAATTGCTGCTTCAGAGTATCAATATGACAGTCATTTCTTCAGTAATTCAAAGAGTAAGCTATGAGAGTCAGGAATAGGCAAAAAAAAATTGAAAATATTTAAGAAACATCACTATAAGTGTGTTAATATAGTAAGCAGCTGAGGAAGGCCCAGTGTGTCCAGGTGTTTTTCTAGCTAGGATGTCTGGGAGAGCCATGTGCTTGAGCAAAGAGATATCACAAGTCATTCAACTATAACAAATTGAACTACTTCATGTATTCCTGCCCAATACTGGATGTGTTGGCTAAATCAGGCCTGAAAGTTCCAAGGCTATCCATTTTCATCTTAATGCTAAGATAATGATATTAGAACCCAGGTAATTTCATCTTGTTCTTAACTGGTGCTGTGGATTTTACTTTCAAATTTTCAATTACAGTGGATGAATCCAATCACAGATGTAAAGTATTTCCTACCAGATTTTTCTGTGTGAGCATTTGCTGAATGGCTGCATTTAAGTCAAGCAAGAGGATATGGGTTACAAGACCTTCACTGATGGAGTAAAGAATGCAGCAGAGAGTGACAATACCTTCCTTGTCTTATATTTGCACCATCTTCATTAGATGCCTGGGCCATATACCTGAGCCCATATATTTAAAGTTTCTTTAAATGGCCACTTTCAAGAAGACTGGCCCGTGATTTAGCAAACAGTAAGGAGTCACTGATTCAAGGTATCAACTTTGTTTCTTGTTATAGTGAGTTAATCAACAATATCTTCTTTAAGATCATTTATTCTCTTTGCTTCCTGAATCATCCTACTGGGTCATAATTAGCTTAGTGGGTCATCCATCATTCTTCTGGTTAGAATTTTAAAGATTACATCCTTTCAAATCTGAATCATTGGATAGTCTTCTCTGCTGGAACATTTTTGATTAACATCAAAAATTTGTTTTATCTAATGACCAAATACTTACAAACTCTCCTGTTTAAAATCCATCCAGATCCCATTTCTCCATTCAATTTTTAGAGGGTGATGATACTCACTGCCTAATATATTTTACTCTGCCTCTGACCTCTCTCAAACTCTACTTTCCTGCTCTCCTCAGACACTTCTCTTGTGATGGCCTTGTAGGAGGAAAGGACAATCATGAAACCTGTCTCAATTTCTTTGACCTCTTATCTATGCCTATGGCTCCCTCCCTTTTCATTCTTGGTCTGTTTCTCCATGGAGATCATTGCTTTAACATTCCTCCAGCATCCTAGCCAGTAACTACCAGGATACTGTGATGAGTCATCTCTCCCTTCCAGCCTTTCTCAGGCAAAGTTCCCCAGAGCATAAGCTAAGGCTCAAAGGAATCCAGGATGTCACATTCCCTGTTCATCTGGAGTGGCTGGTAGGTGGTGTTAGGGAGTTCAGATGAAAGCGGCCCCTGGAAATTTCAATGTCGCCTGAAGCTCAGCTCTTACCCTTTGCTCATCTATAACTAACTTTGCAATGCAGATGTTCTTGTGCTGATGATAGTCCCAAAATCTTCTCTTAACCCAGTAACTCCACTAGGTTCTCGTGACGTTTGTAATCGCTATTTGAGTTACCTGATTTTAATTATTGTTGTTGTGTGTATGAATGAGGGGTATCATTGTGTTGGGAGTGTTCATGATACAGTGCATGTGTGGACATGTGAAGTTCTGAGGCAACACTTGGGAGAGTCTCTCTCTCTCTCTCTCTCTCTCTCTCTCTCTCTCTCTCTCTCTCTCTCCCTCCCTCCCTCCCTCCCTCCCTCCCTCCTTCCCTCCCTTGTGGATTCTGGTGATCAAATTTAGTAAGCACTGCTGCAAGTGTCTTCATTGGAAAAGAATTATATCTGCCTCTCTCAGACAAAGCTCCCTGGAGCATGAACTTCTAAAGCCCCAAGGAATGCAGGGATGCAGCATTCCCTGTCCATATGCAGTGATTGATAGGCACCATCCTCTATAGGAGATGAAGATGAGTAATCCCATGGGCCCTGAAATAATTCTAAATTATTGTGGCAGGCTGGAGAGACAGTTCCGTGGTTAAAGGACTTTTAACGGAAGAGGGAGAACTGGAGATTGGATCCTTAGGTGCCTAGACACCATGTCCCCCAGCCCCATCTGTAATTTGAGCACTCTTAGAAAGCTTTAGAGGCACCAGATACCCAGAGCTAGTTGGTAAGTCAGAATAGCTGCTAGCAGTGTTGTCAAGTTCTGGGTCCAATTGAAGGACTGACTCTATCTCAATATGGAAATAGGGAACGATGAAAGAAGACACGTAAGTATCAACCAGGGGCCTCCATAGGAGTACACCCACATGTTCATGCGCATCTTCACACATAGGCAAGCACCTATAGCCATGTACACCGCAGACAAGTGAAAATATAAATCAGTTTCAAAATTAGTTTATTTCTGTGACATGGTGCCTTTTAAATTAATTTTATTAGCTTATTAATTATCATTTAAAGAAATGCCTTTCTTTAGAATATTTTCGTTGTACTGTATTCTGCGTGATCCTCTTCCCTCACTCACCTCTCCCATCCATTGTGCTCCTACACATTTGTGTCTTAGTCTCTTTCATTTCCCAAAAAGTTTCCTACATACCTTTTCCCTGCTCCCCTTCTTATTTCACATTTCTCTTTCTAATTTTGGGACTTATATTTACAGAAAGTATACATACATACATACATATATATATATGCATAAAAGTTAAAATCCAGGGTTGTCATGTGTAAGAAAACATACAGCATTTTTCTTTCTGAATCTGGATTATTCCACGTATCATAAACTCCAATTTTACCCATTTTTTTCTGAAAGTGTCACAATTTCATTTTTTTCCACAGCTGAGTAAAACTCTGCTGTGTATGTGAATCACATTTTCTATATGCATTCATGTGTTGATAGGCATGTAAATTGGTTCCGTTTCTTAGCTGTTACGAGGAGTGCAGCAATTGATGTGGATGTACAACTATCTGCGATAAGATTTAGAGTCCTTTGTGCATAGGCCCATGACTGCCCATGAGTCAGGTCAACTCTGGCAACAGCTAGAAGCATGTTAGAAGTGCAGAATTTCAAGGCTTGCCTCAAAACTAAATCAGAATCAGGATTCTTACAAGATTCCCAAGAAATTTACATGCTCAAGTAGGCTTGACATGCACTAGAATAAAACATTTCAAACTTTTTTATGCTCCTGTGTATATATGTGTTAGAGATGGATGTATATATGCATGTTTGTGTGTGCACATGTGTGTATGTATGTATGTTTATGTGCACGTGGGAAACAAAGGTTAATGTTGGGTGGTCTTCCTCAGTCATCGTCCACTGTAGTTTTACTTTTTTTGTTTTGTTTGTTGGTTGGTTTGGCTTATTTATTTATTTATTTATTTATTATTTATTTATTTATTTATTTTGAGCTGGGATCTCTTAACGAACCTGGAGCTTTGGTTTGTTTTGTTTGTTTATTTGTTTGTTTGTTTGTTTGTTTTGAGCTAGGATCTCTTAGTGAACCTGGAGCTTATGGCTTTAGTTAGAGTGACTGGCCAGTGAGTTCTGGGATCAGCCTGTCTCATCACCTTGAGCACTCTGCTACAAAATTCTCTCCACCTGGCATTTTGTTTGGGTGCAAGGGATCAAAAATACATCCTCATGTTTTTCTGACAAATGCTTTCACTGACTGAGCCATCTCTCTAGCTCAAAACATTGCAATCTTAATGCCCTTGAAGAGATTGGATGATTTTTCTCTTGTTCCTCTTTAACATTGTTAGAGATTCTTGGCTAAAGTTTCTATCTACAAGCCCGAAGCTCCCTTATAGCTTTCCATTTATTCAGAGCATATCAAGTCATTAGACAAAAGGATTTGGCCTAAAGAAAATGTAACAGTATTTCAATAATGTAACAGTAACAGTAATACTGTTACTGTTATTTCAATAATGTTAAATGTAACAGAGCTCCTCACTGAACAGGCCCTTCTATGTCTACCCTATATACCACTGATTTCCTCCAGAGTTGATTCACTTAATCTGGATTTTTCTAAGTCCAGAATTTCAGTTTGAAGCCTTTCCCCATCCACCATCCACACAAACACTAGCCATTACTCTTGCCCTCCTAACATTGTCTCAGAATCTGTTTCCAAGAGAATCAAAATGGCCAATTTTCTAAACTCTTTCATTTCATTCTTTCATTTGGGGAGAGGAATGTATTTCATCAAGTGACTTTCTGCTTACTGTACAATCGTGCTGTAGTGCATAATTATATCTACAGGAAAAAAATAAAAGAAATACAAGTTAAGGTACAAAGGACACTCATTGCAAAGTTACCCCAATGACCACTGTGCTTTGGAGTCTCTTTACCTTCCTTCTCCTTGGCTCAGTTCATTAGAATGACATTGCCTCTGTATCCATTCATCTGGGCCCTGACATGGTGAGCACTGCATTGTGATAGATGGAACTGTCAGAAACCTACTGAGTATTTAGATATTGCATTAGTGCATTACATTTACAAATAGCTCTACTGCAGGAAAGCGTGATGGCCTCTTATTCTGTGTGTTCTGCATGCTAAGGGAATCAGTAACTAAGAAAGAATTTTCTCTGAAAAACAACAGTGGATTGTCCTTTCTTCTTACAGCTTTGTACTGCTGAACTGTGATGGAAGCAAAGTTTCTGTGTACAAAAAAATTTCATCTAAGAATTAAGTGTATGTTTTTTGAGCTGAACTTAGATAATCCAAATTAGGAAAGTTAATTCTTGGAACCAAATCTATAGCATGAACAGCAGCAAAAGTTACTGCTGTTGAAGAGAGAGTGAACACATAAAAACAGCATCTTGCATTCTTTCTCAGGATTTCTTTCTCTTTTAAAAAGGGCCAAGTCTGATATCCACAGGCATGGCCCTGCTGTGTGAAGAGCTTTTGAGAAATGCTTGTACTGACTCACACCAGGCAGAATGTTGACACTTTCTCCTTGAGATGTATCTTACTAGATTTATACGTTTAACTTTCTGACACAATGGAGAAACCAGTTGCCAGACTATTGATACAGGAAAGTCAGGGTTTGCTCTTGGGATTCTTGATCTCATGAATAACAAACAAACAAACAAACAAACAAACAAAAAACCCCTGAAGAATGGACCTAAATGAAAAGTCAAGGGCAAGTCTATTGGTGTTAAAAAAAAAAATTGGGCAGGCAACCTTTAAAGTTAACAATTGCTCAAAGGAGAATGAAAGAGAGAGGGAAAAAAGCCATATTATCTAAGCTGCCATATGTTGGACACATGGTAGACACACAAGAACATGGCATGGAAATGTATGTGGAGGGTTTGGAGAATGAGTGGGTGTTTTGGGTTTCTTTACTGTGAAAAGAGACTATGTCTTAAAAGGCAACTTTTAAAAAGAAAAACATTTAATTGGAGCTGGGCTTATAATTAATTTCAGAGGTTTTATCTGTTATCATTGTGATGAGAAGCATGACAGCATGGTACTGAGAGTTCTACATCTTGGTCTTCAGGCAACAAGAAGTGAACTGTGTTCCCACACTGGGTGCAGCTTGAGCACATGAGACCTCAAAGCGTGACCCCACAGTGACACACCTCCTCCAACAAGACCACACCTACTCCAATAAGTGCCACTCTCTATTGGCCAAGTATTCAAATACTTGAGTCTATGGGGGCCATATCTATTCAAACCACCACAGTAAGGAATCTGAAAATATGAAGGAAACATAAAGTGAAAAGGAAATCATACTTACAAAGGGAATAGCTTTAAAAGACAAATAGGTTTTTCCCATCCTTTTAGTATAGCTTAAGGTGAGTCAGCCTTTCTAGGAATGTTTCCTTGGCCAGGGATTTAAGTGCTAGGCTTCCACTCATGATAGAAATTCTGTTATCTGGATGAGAAACTTGTTTTTTATTTTGTTTTGTTTTGTTCTAACTCTTACAGTTAACTCCGTTGACATTCTTCTCCATTTAAACAGGCAGGAATCAGAGTCAGGTTTCCTCGATCTTCGGTTATTGCTGTATAAATATGAGTGGTTTTGTTTTGTTTTGTTTGTTTGTTTGTTTGTTTTTTTAAAGGAGTAATCCCTATGGAATGAACAGATTCCTTTGAGAAGTAGCCTACCCCAGTAATGCATATGGTCCTCTTTAGAAAACAACTTTGGGGACCACTGTTCACGAAAGAAGTTAAGGGCTACCCATAATGTTTAACAGAATTCTCTTCTGGTGCTTTAGAACAATCAGCTTGAACCTTGAAAATAACAATGTTACACTGTAGTTGGAGCTCCCTGTGCCATTAACTGCTTCCAAATAATCACTTAGGAACTTAATATGAATTATAAATGCTTGGCCAATCACTCAAGCTTTTTACTAGCTAACTCTTACATTTTAATTAACCAATATTTCTTGTCTATGCTTTACAACATGGCTTGGTACCTTTTCTTAGTACAGCATGCTCATCTTACTTTTCTTGGAATCTTGTAGTAAATCCAGACTTGCCTTTCTTCCTCCCAGTATTCTCAATTTGGCTCTCTAACCTATCCTTATCCTTTTCAGCTCTTGGTGAGTCAGCTTCTTTATTAACCAATGAGAGTAATACATTCCACAACAATACACATTATCTTTTAACTTCAACAATGTTGGTGGAGTCTTTGATAGACACTGGTTTCTGTTTTATCTTGCTTTGTTACTGCTACTCTATGGCTTCTTTCATTTCTAATCTTTCTAAAACAATATTTCCAACCTAGCACCTATATGATGCATCTCATAAGCATTTATATGTGCCACCTTTCTTCAAATATATCTATATTTACTCATCAAATAGGAGTTGCTTTCTCTTGCTTAAAACTAAGTACTGCAATTATATTGGTGTATGAAATCATATCATAAATTGGTATATGACTAATAATGTTATGTATTACATACAGAAAGCAAAGGAGAAAATCCAGGTGAAATCTTCATCTGAGTCCTCAAGTATTTAGTCTTTTTTGCTTCTTATGTGCACTGTGTCTAGTAGCTTCCCATATGTGCACCTTCTCTTGTAGGCTCCTGTTGCTTTTAAGTTATATGTTTTTTCTTCATTCTCACACACTTGAAATATTTCCATCTCTCTGAAAGATGAATCAGGAGGATGAAGACAGGCTACCCCCTCATCCTGCTTTCCTTGAAAAGTTGCGAGTTTAGAGAAGCTACTCTGCAGCTTTTAAGCTTTAAAAACTGATGGAAATGGGTCATCTGTCTATCTGTTATTTCATTGGTTAATTAATAAAGAAAACTGCTTGGCCTGATAGGTCAGACCATAGGTAGGCGGGGAAGACAGAACAGAATTCTGGGAGAAAGAAAGCTGAGTCAAGCAGATGCCATAGCTCTCCTCTCCAAGATGGATGCAGGTTAAGAGCCTTCCTGGTAAGCCACCACCTCATTGTGCTACACAGATTACTAAATATGGGTTAAAGCAAGATGTGAGAGTTAGCCAATAAGAGGCTAAAACTAATGGGCCAAGCAGTGTTTAAAAGAATACAATTTGTGTGTTGTTATTTCCGGGGCTATGCTAGCCGTGCGGGAGCTGGGCAGAACAAAAAGCAGGCCTGCCCACAGTTCATCACGACAAAAAACACCCATATCAAGAATGTCCTGTTGTCTTTCAAATGTTCCTGAAAATAGACATTTGATACCGTGAGAACAGAGACTTGCTCTCACTATAAACACCCTACCCATGTGCCTTATAACATCAGGAAGGTGCTTAATTTGTAGATCCTCTTGAAAGAATGAAAGTGGAAATTCTGACATAAATTGTTCTGAGAAAGTACATAGTCTGTACCTTTATGTTTTTCTTTCAAGGCTATTCATTCTCTTTCAGTGAGAAAGTCAAAATTACAATGATGCTATGGGGTAATATTTTATATATGAAACTTTAATTTTATAAGCAACATGAAATCTCAACTCTACTAACCTAATCTATTTACATACATGGCTTGGACTTCAGACGCAATTAATTCTCAAGATAATGATATTAAGATCTGTACCTGCTTCATTATACTTTTTCTATTCCCCATGGCCAAGATATTTTTTTGCATAGATTTCCTGGTAGCAGGAAACAGACAACAAAAAACAAGAACAAAACAAACAAACAGAAGAAAGGCTTCAGATATCCAAAGTGTGGCAGCCATACCTATAAATTAGTTAGAGAATGGTCTCTCACATTTTCACTATTCTAAGACACTCTGGATCTCAGTCTGGCTGTTAAAATGGATAATATGCCTATCATAAGTCATTGGGTTATGGGGTGTGTTTCCTGCTTTCTGTAAATCATTTGTCTCATTGATGAAATTATGGTAGACTCAGCTTTTCCAAAACCACATAAATTCTGAAAAGAAGTCTTTGAAATAAAGAAAAGGAAGAAAATGACACCATACAGGCAATGCTCATGTGCCCAGTAACATACACCCTCACTGAGTAGCCATTGTGAGTTGCAGCTAGAAGATGCAAGTTCACCCAACTCATTGTAAGAAGTCTTTCACATGTGATGCAATGTAACTGTACTTCAAGATGGAATAAACTGTTTAATGTAGCATGAATCTGAATGTCTTAGATTGCTATGCTTATGAATGTCTTAGAAGTGGACTAAGAAACACTACTCAATACTAGACTCCATAAATTGCCTTATAACCCAACAAAGCCCGCGTTTTCCCCAATGAAATGAAAAATGTCTTTCTTCAAAGTGATTATGTGCTTTCCTATAGACAATCAAGGAACTGACAGTTTAAATGAAATTATGTGACTTGGGCTTTGTTATCAATTAGCTTAATATGGGGAGAAGCAATACTACTATTTGTTAAGATTACATCTTAGTACTACCAATCACACAAGGAGGTGGAGATGCTTGGAAATCCCTGTACAGGAAGACATCTCTTTGAGAGGCTGATAAGCAGAGAAAGGCTGTGAGCATCCTTTAGTGTTTTAACTTCACAGAACAAATTGGGTATCCTTACCATGACATCTGTGGCCAATTAAGGTCTAGATAGCGACAGTAGTGGAGGAGGGAAATACAGCTTAGGTATCTGGTCCTGTTCTGAATATTCCTCAACTAATCCTAGGTTGTGCTCCAATGTATCTGATTGTCACACACAGCTTTTGCACAGGCCTTTTCTAAATGTGGAAAAACAGGGTGGGATGGCACAGCTTTTGTCTGGAAACACAACAGTTAACTATTTTTCATATTAATGCTTCTGAATTTCAGTTTGATCGTTTGCAAAATGAGGTTATGGATATGTAACCTACCTCTCAAAGGATTATCATTCCCATTAATATATGCAAAAGAGTTTTGTAAACTTCAACATGGCGTAAAATTAAAAAGGGAGGATTTTTCCTACCTATATTGAGACCTCTATATTGTGTCACTTTTATTAAATTTTAGTCTCTGTGAACTATCAACTCTCACGTTCCTCTTTTCAAATCATACCAATGGGTATTCAATAAAGTAACTGAATTATTTATAGCAAATCAAAGTTAATTTTTTTTTCTTATGACCTTTCTATTCTGGCAAGGCATATACATATTTTCTTCTAAAGAGTGAAAAATTCATCTATAATTTATGATAGCCCAACTTATGCAAGCAACTAAAAGTAGCAAAAGGAGGCTAGTTCTCCTCCCTTAGAGTGTGGAGGAGCAGCCATGTTATAAGCACCTAGACCAAAGGGCTTCCAGACAGAAACTATGGAAGTTTTGTGCTGGTCACTGAAGATCATGAGTTCTAAGATTGAAACATGGACTAAGAAGGAAGGGAACCCTATATCAAAAAACATCCATTTACTCCTTTCTGCCTCATCCAACATTACAGGCTGCACTCTTAGGACCATGGGATTAGGTAGGTATATGCCATTTTTACTCATCAGGTCCCCCTGGATAATGTATAGGCTACACACAGACCAGCTGTGCTTTCTAGAAAACACATATTGACCTTTGTATTTTGAGTCTAGTTTTTTGTTTTGTTTTGAGACAGGCTTTCTCTGTATGACAATCCTAGCTGTCCTGGAACTTTCCCTATAGAACAGGCTGGCCTCAAACTCAGAGCTCTGCCTCATTCTTCCTCCTGAGTTCTGGGATTAAAGACATGTGCCACCACTGCCCGGCCTTTGAATCTGATTTTAAATTAGAAGAAAGAAATTCATTTTGATACTATTTTTCCATGTAGTATCTTTATTTATTTAAAGGTAAACACATAGAAAAAACATATTTCCTGTTCTTTCACAATTTTTCTCTAAAGACGATTACAAGGAAAAGAGAAGGGTTTGGGATAGCCTGTGGTGAATGAACAGGAAGTTAACATGCCTGGATGCTTTTCCATGCTAAGCAGGTTTTCTCTGCGGAGCATAATTCATTTAATAGTTATAATCACCTTGAGAGTGTTAAGGAACATTAGTCTCCTATTATAGGAGATCAGAGGAGCTAAATTGTGGAAGATACACAAATTTATATACAAGTCTGTAGCATGGTTAGTAAGTTAAATCAGAACACAGGTTGAAAATTCACTGTCTTGGAAGTCTTGTTAAATACTCACTGGCTCTACAAACTTAAAAAAAAATCTGACTTTGTAGCTGAGTTGCTTTGTTTCCTATATTTATAAGCCAACTGTGGGATAACTGTCCTTGAACGTGTTGTACAGCCAGACAAATCATGAGGCTGTTTGGGCTTTACACTTTGGGAGATCCTGTTTTATTTGCTTGTTTTAGTCTTTTTCAGATACTCAGTAAGTCAGATTCACAAAGAGACAATCTTGAGGATAGATACTGCATGGTAAAGGACCTCTGAGATGGATCCCTATAAGAAGAGGATGACATCAGCGTTAGCAGAAGTTCCTTTGAGAGGTGACAGACTTGCAGGAGATGCCTGTATCACCCTTAAAGGAACCCTTAAGCAGTCTAAGACCTTTACTGTCACCCATCAGAACAAGAAGCTGGGCCCTTGTTCTCCCTCATAGAGCAGCATATTGTCGACGGGGTATAACCGTAGGGACATTGTATTATTCCACATTGGAAAGGTCTTAGAACAAAACTCACCTCACAGTGCCTTGCCCAAGAGAGACAGAACAGAAGACCTAAGCTAGTTCAGAGAAGCTTGCTCATGTGTCCTCAGACTTCACCGGACTCATGAAACAAATTTACTTGGCATGTGATAACCCTCAAAACCTCGCCATCGATGATAAAAGGAAGGTTGATGTGCTGTGTAGCCAGGAAGCCACATGAGTACTAACGAACTCCCCATTCAGAAGTCTTCTCACCTTTGCCCAATGCTTCTGCAACTATACCTAGGGGGCCACAGATGAGCCTCTCTGAACAATAGTCCCCTCCTTAGGCCATTGCACTTCACTCAGAGGTGTGTCTCCAACACTGAATCTGGACAGGACGCTAAGACATAATCTGTGCCCAAACTCACAGAAACTCTTTTCCCTCTGCTACTGCCAAGGTCAAAATAGACAAGAATCCATGGTGATGGATTTTGGTCTTTGTTCATTTCTTCCCTCTAATATCAACTAAAGTTTTTTTTTTGTTGGGCATGTGTGTTAATTGATTACCCATACTAGCTTTTTTTCTCCTTATTGTATATAAAATAGTACTGTATGTTATCCCCAAATCCACGAAGTCCCTGCAAAAACCAACAAGGAGACCAAGTCCCATATATAAAAGCAAAAAGCCTTTATTTTAATCAAGCTTGCAAACTCGGTCTCTCCGCCTGTCCAACCTTTTGGAATAAACAGAGAGCCCCGAGCTCAATTAGAATAGGGTTTTATAAAAGTAAAGATGGGAGTGAGGGGTCTCTTAGGTTTAGGACTTGTGGTTGGCTGACATTTGTCTAGTGGTGTCCTGGTGACTGTGTTTTGGCAGGAGGTTCCTATTTACAGTGGTTGGATTGCCAGGCATTTCTTTGAATGATCTGTTCTTGGGTGGAGGTCGGGTAATCTCAGCTAGTGGTTCCTCCTGCAAGCAGGCATTGCCTCATGGTAAACTACTGATACTCAGGCCTCTTATTAAATTTATCCATGGCAGGTGATAATAGTTGGAAGTAAAGAACTTCCTTTGGGTGACCTGCCCATACAGCTGGTTTTCACACTGTCTATCACTGTGGATCCACGCACTCAAGGACACATTAGTTTCACAGGGCTCCACTGGAATGCACTCAGCAATGCCTCCCAGAGAGACAAGTCTTCCTGAAGTCTTGAAGGTTTTCTTCCATGGTCAAGTGTTTCATCTGCAGCTAAATTAAGACTCTTGAGATGGGAGTTCATCCTGGATTATTTAAGTGGCCATAAGTGTTTTTGCAAGCGTCCTTAAAACATACATGAAAAGGGAGACTAGAAACACACAGCAGAGAAGACAATGTCAGAGCCAAGGAAACACTGAACATAATAACCTTAAAGGTTAAAGGGGCGTAGCCAGAAATCTTAGAATGGCTGAAGCTGGACAGAAAGGAAAGTTGCCCCGTCCCGTAGGGTGAAAGGAGCATGCTTTTTGGTTTTGAATACTGGCTGAAGAGAGGGTAGATGAACAAATTCCTGTCATTTCAAGACTACTAACCTGTGGTGATAAATTGCAGCCACATCAGGAAACTAATATGCATAGTTAACCCAGGGCTCAGTTCCTTAGTGAGTTCCTTTCCTTTTACGTTTGAATCTGGAGACCTTGGGAGCTAGGGTGGAGAACATATAAAGTAAACTAAAGATTCCTCATGCTAGCTCTGAAGTCAGGTCACCTGGCTCTTAGTATTGACCCTACCCATTTCCAGCTGTGTGACCATTGACACAGAGCAATATTTTATTAGTAGTTAAAAATTTTGTTAGTGTGAGGTAAGAACCAATGTTATTGAAATCCTAGAACTGTGTAAAGAAAAAGAAAAGGAAGTTTGGATTAAAGCTGCCAGTGAGCTCAACAAAGTCTTCAGAAAAGAGACCTTTTCAAAGTAGATGATTGTTGTGAAGAAAGAAAAATGTTTCTCCCTGTGAAAATAATAATAGCAGTAGTTCTAACTTTGTGAGGTTAAGTAAGGTCTTAGCACATAGCAAGACGTGTATTTAAAGGGAAATGTTAGTGGGTGCGTCTATCATCTCATTTAATCCTCCCTACCACCCTATAGAACACTGCTTTTTCTAGAAGAGAATTGGAATAAATTGTTCCTGGGTCCACAGCCTCTGTTACCTGAGCCAGGATTCAAGGTCGAGTTTATCTGAGAGTTGCTGCACCTTCTGGTGGACAATAAATAACCATTATAGACTTCACTATTTCCTCCAGATACTAAATGTACTCTCTGCCATACTGGAAATGTCTCAGTGAATTCTCTACCACAGAGAAACGTATTATTGTTGAGCACTACAGAAGAAAATGAAAGAGTATGTTGATAAATACTCTGCCACAAACCAATCAATTAGAAAATATCAAACAATAAATAAACATTTTGCCAAGGAAGGACCAATCACACTCATTGTGATGGTTTGCTTAAGAATGACCCCCACAGGCTCATATATTTAACAGCTTAGTCATCAGAGAGTGGCACTACTGAGAAAAATTAGATGTGGCCATGTTGGGGTTGGTGTGGCTTTGGTGGAGGAAATGCGTCACTGGGGGTGGGCTTTGAGGTTTCAGAAGCCTAAGCCAGGCCAGTGGCTCTGTCTTTCTCTTCCTGCTGCCTGTGGATAGAAATGTAGAACTCTCAGCTATTTCTCCAGCACCATGCCTGTCTGCATGCCATCATACTTCTCATGATGACAATAATGAACTATACCTCTGAAACTTTAAACAAGTCCCAATTAAATTCTTTTTTTATATGAATTACTGTGGTCACGCTGTCCCTTTACAAGAATATAACATTGACTGAGACACCCATCTACTCATTAAACCATGACTGGCCCTTTACTTCTTCTCAACCATCTTGATGACATAAAATGAGGTATCATGTACTTACCCTTCAAAAAATCTGGTTTTAACTTTATTAATTGAGAGAACATCAAATGTAGTGTAGGGAAAGTTTATACAAACTTAAAATGTGCCAAATGCCGATAATTGTAACTTCGAGACTGAACACGGTGGGAACTTGATAGATTGCGCCAGGAGAAATTTTAATGATGGATAGGATTCTATGCTCAGGAAATGACAGGATGAACAGTGTGTGAGCCCAACAGGAAGCAAAGGTATCAGGCGGGCAAGCTGGGCTGCTCCTGAGACACCATTCCTATTTCTCCATTTGAAAGCACTCTTTTGTTGATGCTAGTATATATGAAGATTCAACGCAAGTGAGGGGCTCCACAGTGTCAATAACATTTACAAGGTGTCTACACAAAATACTGTGTGTGATTCTCAGTAGTGGAATTACTTTCTCCGTTTTATTCCTTCCGTATTTTATGTGAGTCTTTGCTGCAGCAGACATTATTCCTTCCTTAAAGCCCAGATATTCATTTATCTGCTACCTCATCTAAAAGGTTGTTCATGCCTTGAAGAAGGAATCCAATGCATCTTATTTGCCTTGAAGTGAACTGAAGCCAGTAAGTACTAAATAATTATTTATAAATTTAGCTTATGGCATCATAGTATTTGAGGACTCTATGAGCTTTGACAGTGTCTACCCGGTGCCCATGGTTACCCCACCTCATCCCTACAACTAGCCCCAAATAGCTGATCATATTTTAATATTAATATAGTTCATCAATATATCTCACTTATTAAAATTATCTAATTACTAAAGTGAATATCTTAGAACCTTGCCATTTCAAGTCCATTAATTCCATTACCATAATATACCACTCTTGAATAGTTTATCGAAAACTGTTGATCTAGCTATCTAGTTTTTTTTCTATTAACTGAGGCATATATAATTTCAAAAAAAAGTTCTTATTTAGCTATGCTTCATCACATCATATATGGATTCAAGTCAGTTGACGAGAATGTCCTGCATCTGATAAGTATTACTTGAACACAAGGCATTTTCATACTATTCCATACCAAGTGGAAACTCTTGACAAAGACTGGAGGGCAGCGGAGCCTTGTGCTAAAGGATGATTACTCAAACCAGAACCAGAGGGAAGCTACAGAAAGCCTAGAGAAGCTACAGAAAGCCTAGAGAACTTCCCAAAAGGCACATTTGGAGGTGCTTGGTTGGAATTGACAAGTTTAGAAACCGTGGTGATGAGTCTGTACGGGACCTGCAGAGAGCACATCAGACAGTCACGTGCCAGACTGAGCCCCACAGAAGACACCAGTCAGGATTGCAGGGCAGCAGAGTCAGAACCTGAGAGGATACTAAGAATGGAGCACTTGGAAATTGGGATGGAGAAGGACATTACTGACAGGTACCTGCATTTACCCCCATTCTGAAGCAAACAATGCTCAGAATTTGCAAGTGGAGGTGGAGGGAGGTACCCGGTGTAGGTAATAGGTAATCAGACAAAGACATTGCTAGCTTTTAATCATGTTGTAAGCATTTCCCCACAGACCACAACTCTCTAATCCCAGGGACTTGTGACGATATTAGCATGTGCCTTTGTAACAAAGATGAGAAACTTTAAAATAGGCAACTCGAGTTGTCTGGAAGTACTCAGGTGAACTCTGCTTAACCACATGAACGTTTAAAGCACTGGTTTTCAACCTTTCTAAAGCTGTAACCCTTTAATACATTTCCACATGTTGTGGTGACCCCCAATAATAAAATTAGTTCATTGCTACTTGGTAATTTTGCTACTCCTATGGATATTAATGTTCATATCTGGTACTCAGGACACATGATATGTGACCCCCAAAGGATTCATGATTCACAGGTTAAGAACCACTACTTTAAAAGCAGAGATTGCCCTCTGCTTGGAGAGCTTCCTAACTGAAGCAGAGAAAGTCAATTGTCAAGTGAGTTAACACATGAGAGCAATTTAACCTCCATTCCTGAATTTGAAGCTGAAGAAGGCCGCACATTAGGAGGTAGATCCTGTAGAAGCTGAAAACTAGATCTGTCCAGCAGCCAGACCTGCCACTAGAAGCAGAAGCAGGTTCCATCTGAACTTCATCTTAGAGGCAGGCCCAGCTGCTATACCATGTGAGTCTAGCAGAATCCCAGCTCCTCTAACACGCAGAACTGTGGGATAATAAATGTCTCTTTTAAGTCACTCAAATTGCAGCAATTCGTTTTAGCAAATGTAGAAGGCTTGTATTGGAAGCAAACCTGTAATTGTGGACAAATGGATGTCTTAACGAGAGTTTTGGTTGCTGCCCTTTCACTTTCCTTTCTTCACTGCTGAAAAGATACTACATTCTCACAATACCGGAGAATTCACAATATCTCAATCAGAGAGGGGGCAGGATGGCCTTGGTGATCTCCTGGAACTTTCATTGAAGAACTCTGAAACAATCTCTTTTCCAATATTATGAACCCAAAAATTCAATAAAATATGTGTTTCTCCATGTGTGTGTGGGGGGCATGAGTCGGTAGGTACACACAGTTTAATGTCTCTTTACAAAACCAAACAAAAAAACAGGGCACTAAGTTTCTACATTAAACTATTTTTGGTTAATAAATGTCTGTTTAATTGCATAAAATTTCCTTGACAATTGTCATCAATCACAACTAATTTAGCCTCAAATTATAGTAATTTGGACTTTAAAAGAAAGTTGTAATAATAAGTAAATGTTTTGAGTGAACTAAAGTAAATACACACACACACACACACACACAAACACACATGCTCTCCAAGAGTTTTGAAATAGTGGCAACTAGCATAATTTTATTTATATGCAGTTAAAATTAGAACAATTTCAGAAAAGGGGAAAAGTTTTCTTGATAACTACTTCTCTGCTCAGCCTGGAAGCTTGACATTTCTCATCTGAATTATCTTACTTAATAAGAAGAACTGTTTAAGTACTAGTAAACTATTCCCAGCAATGATAATGCTTTGTCTGAATGACAGTTTTAAAAGTGGATAAAGTGCCTATGATTTCACATTGTGTTTGTAGTTGCATTGCTACCATTTGGTGCTTTAGCTTGTGGGGGTGTGGTTTGTTTCTATGGGTATGAAGATCAATGTGGAGGGATCCTGGCATATTCCCTTCTTAAACACTGACTTTCACACTTAGCTTCTCAATTACAATCAATCATTAAAGGTGCTTGGGATGATGGAAGGGAAAATTACTGCATTGACATTTTTTTCACTTTATTCAAAGTAATAGGGAGATGAATTTTCAAAATGCAATAGAGTGAAGTCATGCATTGTTATGTATTTGTTCTATTAATAGCCTTACTCATATACCACCAAAGGGAAAGTTGATCTAATCTGGTTCTATATTAAGGGAATATGATAATGATACTTGGTCAACTTTCTGTTATCACATTTAATCTTGGTTGTAATGGCCAGTAATTTATCATCTTGAGAAGTTATTTAAGCTTACCTTGATCTTTACAACGAAGACTGTCACTCTACATCATGGTACCTGACTCATCATTCCCTCTAAGAATCATGCAAGATGAAGTAACATTGAAAAAGCACTTCAGACAAGCACTTGACCTGTAGAGCCACCCTCCTTCCCCTCATGCAGGCTCACAGTCTATGCTTTCCCTACCTCTCGCCAGCTGAGGTCCAAAAAGAGCAAAACATCCAGAAAAAAAAATTCATCGTCTTTAAGCTGGGCCCTGTCCTGAAAAGTGTAGCTAAATTTCATGCCAACTTTCTTCCGCCATCAAGTGTATTGTGTTGTGAAATGGCCTTGTCCCTTGTTTAATCAGATCACAGCTGTCAGAGCAAATGCCATGTTACTGCAATGTTTCTAAGCATTTATTACTTAATAGTTATCTCAGAGAATAACAGGATGTTGATATTGAAATTTGGATGCACCAAAGAAAACCTAAGGTGCTGTAATATTGTTCCTCACTACTGTACCCAACAGGTTAGCAGGCCCAGGTGCTTCCAAGGATTATCCTTTGGCCAACTCCCATATCAGCGCATGAGTGCTGGAATTAAAATACTCACTACCACATCTGGCATGATTTGGGTTCTGAGATAGGAAGTCACGTCCTTGCTTGTTCATCCAATACTTTACCCACTGAGCGGTCCAATTTTTATCTACAAATGACAAGTAACACCAAAATTAGAGGGCTCATAATCCACAAAACTACAATGTTTTAGAAACCTCGGTAGAAAAGGGAAATGAGGAGAGATTACTAAGTGGTGGATGTAACTCTTCAAGGACCCTCTGATGTTAGGTTGGTAGCACACACAATTGTTCTCTCAACAAATGTCAGACTCAAGACCACATTGTTGTCCACGCTTGTACCAGTCCTAGAGAATTTAGGTGGGGATGAGAATTTTAAAAAATCATCTTCTTCCGGTGATGTCGTGGGATCTTTATACACTGTGTGATGATGTGTCACTGTGACTGGTTTAATGAAGAGCTAAATGACCAATAGCTAGGTAGGAAGAGGTTAGGCAGGACTTATGGAGGGGGCAGGAGAAAGGCACACAGGAAAAGCCAGGAGATATGGTAGGGAAACAGGAGGTACAAGATGGAAGAGCAATAACACCACTTGATAGAACATAGATTAATATAAATGAGGTCATTTAAATTATAGGAGTCAGTTGAGGACAACTGACTTAAGCTAAAGGTCAAACTTTCATAATTAATAATAAGTCTCAGTATCCTAAGTTCTGGGCAGGTGGTCCAATGAGAACTAGTACTATACAGGGAGGGTTTTCACTCTTTCTTGCTTTTTCCTAAACACAGAATTAATGTAGGGCCCTGTGCATGGTAGGCAACTCCACTACTGAACAACATCTTTGGCCCTCTTTTTGTTTATACAGGGTAACACTAAATTGACCAGCTGTCCTTGGGTTCTTTCTAGTTTCTGGGTGCTCCGGAACCATTCCCCGTAACAGCTGAGGTCTGAAATAAGTTTTACGAGTTTTAAAATGCCGTGTAATGAAGGACCCAATGGCTCTTGTGAGTTCTCCGTGGACGTGACTTTTAGAGTTCCCATCAGGGACAAGACACAAGAAAGCCAAGAATGATAGCTTTTCATTAGTATCTGTCATCCCCAATTAAAATGCAGTTCACTGTTAGAGACCAATGTTTCCCACACTCAGTGCTGATTTACAGCACAGCTGGAACATGGCTGTATCAACTCACACCTGAAACCGCAGTGCTGGGAAGGCTCAGACAGACAGATCCCTGAGGCTCACTGGCTGGCCAGTCTAACCTGTGTGGCGAGCCTCAGGCCAGTGAAAGGCAATGACTGGAAAAGTAGAAAGCACTTGAGGGATGGCACCGGAAGTTCTTAGAGCTACACACATACACACAAATGTACACTCATGTGAATACACACACATAAATGAAGAAGTCATAGCTATAACTGTATTTAGAGGTGGAGACACTAGACAAAGTTAAATGAGAACCCTGGATGGTCCCTAATCTAGTATGATGGACATCTTTCTACAAAAGCTAAGACAGACAAGTACAGAGGGAACACTGCCTGGAGAAATAAGAACATGGATGACCTGAAAGCAGAGAAAATCTCTAAAGAACCCCTTAGGGCTATACCTGAATCCTGGAAGGCAGCCTCCAGAGTTCTGAGAAGATAACTGTCTAAGGATTGCGTATTAAAGAGACCCTAGTGAGCTAATTCAGTAGGGGGTAAGATCCCATTCTGTCCCTGTGTCTTCTTCAAAAGCACTGGAAGATGTTGGCATCTTATGAACAAGGCTTTTCCCACAATGGTGGTGTTCCTCCCAAGGAGACCTACTTTCCCATTGACAGAGGTTTACAACAAAGCAATAGACAGAACGGCTGTTAATATTTTCTCTGTCTGGAGAATATATAACTTAAATTCACCAGAGCTCAGGGGAGCAAATTGGATCCACAGACAAAGACTTGGGTGAGAACGTCTAGTTCTTATTATTATGCCATTTGTTTAGAAAGAAATAATATTAAAAATGTTCTGTCCTCATTTTCAACCACCGGTTTGTAAAATAGTCCCCATTTTATTTGTTTTCATTAACTTCCTAATCCTCACAGGTAAATGAACTGAATTTAATCAGCTACATTTTTTACTTCCAACCTACTTGCTTTCTACTCTCATCTTGGAAGAAAATTTGTCAATAACAATCAATTCAAATGAACCATAAAGGTTTTCAACATTCATCTCACAGAGAGTTCAGCAACCTCCTTTTCTTTACAGTCCTTCTAATCAAATGCTGAATTTTATTTTGTTTTAGCCCAGATGCTATTATGGCATTGATGACATTGAAATAACTGACCCAAGAGCTTTACATGAGTGGGATTTAAACAGGTACCGCCAACCTTGCATGGGCACATTTAAGATTTTTTTTATACAGTGGGATGGGGCAGAGTGACTTGTTCTGACAGGAAGACTTTCAAGGCCTGGATAAGTATCTGATGTTGGCAGATAAATTAGGCCAGGAAAATCTTATTCCTATTTCTTTCCCTAAACCCTTTTACAATTTTCCCTCTTCAGAACTCATGAGACCACTCTAAATCAATATCCATAAACAGAGAAGAATTATACCTTGAAAGTAAGCAGTGGTCACTTTGAAAGCCACGGTGGTGCGCCACCGCAACTCCTTCCAGGAACAGTGCCTGGTGGGAGGACGTCTTCTGGCTGAGATCCTGGAGGGACAGGTCCCTCAGGACCGAGACCAGTTTCCTGCCAGTGCCCTCCTCTTCCTACCTGCTCCAAGCTCATCACAGAGCACAGTGATACTGTTCGTGTGGGACCCTTTGCCTGGTCAGGAAGTCCCACACTCTGCCTTTGCAGTGTCTCTTTCTCAGCAGAGACATCCGTCCTCCCAGGGTTTTCCATGAAAACAGATGTGTAACGTATTCTCAACGCCCTCACTTCATTTTCAAAGCAGCTTTCCTCTGTACGGCTTCCGTAAATGGTAAGAGGACCTCTTTGTCTGTGGTGAGGAGCATACTTCCTCCTCCATGTTTCATGCACTGATCTCAAAAGTACCAGCGTGTTCTCATATTTGGTCAGAAAACCTTATTCACTTCTTAGATGTTTCTTTCACATATTTTGTCTATATGTCATTAGCTCCCAGTTTCCCGAAAGCATGGATGTTTTGGAGCAGAAAGGTTGAAGATTGGAGGGTTTCTGATTGCCAGTCAGAGTGTCTTTCTCCTGGGGCTGTCAGCACTAGAACAGCCATCTGCTTTAAAGAAAATGAGAACAAGGAAAATACCAAGAAAAAAAGAGAGAAGGGCCACATTATTCTGGCAGTTAAGCATGTGTCTAAACAATAAATTAAGATTTAAGAGAAGACATTCAAGGTCTTTTCCAGTCTTCTCTATTACATGACCCTGGCAGATGGTCAAACAAACTCAATAATTCAGTGACAGATATTTACTTCCTCATCAAGGGCACTCTAAAATGCTTTCAGTTCCCAGACAGTCCATTCATATAGCGTGTAGACATCTATCTGTTTCCATCATGAAATAATAGATCTGAATGTCAGTCAGATACGGCCCAGATATTCTCTATAAGCTTCAATTTCTTTATCTGCAAAATGGAGATGATGAAATCTACGTTTTAGAGTATACGGAAGATTAAGTGAGATAATACATTTAAACACCCAGTGATTTTCCTAAAAGGTGTTTGATAATTTGGTGTGCCCTAAAATAAAATATTCAATAATGATTCGAACTCACTCATTTGTGAATACTCTCATAAAATATTAATTGAATACCAATCTTACTCCAAAATTTGGAATAAACTCTGATAATCTAGCAAAGAGAAAAAGCAATATATGTATATATTGCCTCAAAGAAAATATTGGGTATATAAAATTGCTTTAACTTTAGCTAACATAAAAATATTGTGCCTGAAAGCACTCATTCGGTAAAAGGACACACATAATGACAGGCATCAAGAAGTCTGCTTTCTACTGTACACAGAGAGGGAAGGGAGGGGAGACAGAGAGGGACTGCATGGTGGAAGAGAGGGAG
>NC_022031.1:20995346-21010401 GCF_000317375.1 Microtus ochrogaster | reverse complement strand
GAAAGGGTTTGTCTTGGATTGCGGTTCTCATCCAATGTCAGACTGCATCTATTGATAGTGTCCTTGGTGGCAGCGTCCCCAAAAGGTACAGAGCATCATGTAGTGAGAGAAATGGGAGAGCAAGGGAATTCGGGGAGCATGAGCAAGTCTGAAAGAGAAATCGTGTGGCAGAAGGGAAACAAGGGAGTGGGGGAGAAGCCAGCACCCACTCCACTTTGGAAGAAACTTACTTATTTCTGTAAAACCAACATTAATTCCTTCATGAGTGTGGTAAGACAGGCTGTGTGCAAATAGTTGCGTCTCCAGATTTGTTGCTATAGTGAAGTGCCCAGAGGACAGTGAACCATCCCTTCTATGGAGGGAGGGCGCCTGCTCTGTGCATTCTGCCCAGCTGGCCCTCAGCTCCTCCGCAGAGAATACAGTTCATTTCGCCTCTCTCCATCCATCCCTCTGAGTTCGCCTTTCTCTGCTCCTTTTCTTCTGATTTGAAAAATCTGCAAGTGGATAATGCCTGCTCACGTTTTCACTGCAAGCAGACTTAGATTTGACCCCATCAGAATTTTCCAAATAAAGGCTCATTTTAGATCCTTGGCTCCATTGATGTGTCTGTTCATCTGCCAGATTCATCTGATAATCCAGATTTCAAAGCCTCAGTTGTGACATTCATGATCCTGAGGGACTCTTTCCCTTTACAGAACAGCATCTTAGGACTTCTTACACAAACTGTGGGTCAAAAGAGCACATCCTAAAGAATATTTGGTAGTCCTGTTAACTACACCACCCCAAGTCACACACCGAGTCCTCCTAAACACTATCAACATCTCTTTCTTAAATCTCTAGAAATTGGATGTTTCATTTTTTAGTATATAATATATATTTTAATCATGAAGTCAGATTATTGGCATACCACACAGATACAGAGGATATTGCAAAATACCAAAGAGGTCTGTTCATTCCTTAAGGAAAATTAGAATATATTATATTTCAATTTCTTCAGCTGTAACCAAAAACAGCTCATTGGTGTTTTCTACTATACAGAAAATGAAACAAATACAAAGTGTTTGTATATGTGTTTGTGTGTGTGCATGTGTGTGTGTGCGTGTGTGTGTGTGTGTGTGTGTGTACCACAGGTTGAACAGAGGAGCGAGGAGCTCAAGAAGACTCCTTAGCTTGACTGTATTCATAACGCCATCTCCCTTCTCAGCCTCCTCTCCCGGCTGTCATAAGAGCCTCCTTTGGACAGTCCAGCTGGACAAAGGCCCTAGTCACAGGACTTGTGTGCCAGGAAATGTTTCCTGTCTCCACACATTCACCAGCAGCTACAATGTCGGGGGCAGAAAGTAACGAGGTAGGCACTTGTCCCTCAAAGAAAGAAGAAATGTCACTCTCCCTCTGTGAATGGATGTGGTTGCTCTCAGTGTCTCTCTTGAAAGCGTCATTCTCTGAAGTACAAGCTCGGAAGCCAAGGCAGATGCACAAACTGGGAAGCTCTCCAAAGTCGGCACAGAGAAACGGGGTATTCAGCATTAGTGCCTCGGTTCCTCAGCCTCAGTCAGCCTGGCTGGCAGCAGTTCAAAGCAGACAGTTGCCCCGAGGCTGGGTAGGTAGGAGCGGAGCATTCTGACAGACACTTCTCGCCAGCTTCTCAGTTTGTAGTACTGATCAAGCTTCCTCTGACAGCTGCGCACATTTCACACAAGCAAACCGTCCCACTGCTGAGACGACAGCTTGAGTTTGTCTGGATAAGCGATACTCTGGGAAAGCGCGCAGTCTCTGGGAGCCTCGCTGGGCCACATTTACAAGGGAGAGATGCCTGAGCGATTGCCTTTGTGACTGATTCCGGCACAGGTGGAGGAAGACACTGCCTGTGTTAACCGCTTCGCCAATTTCCGTTGTGTTGCCTGACACTCCAGATCCCAGGGAAATCAACGAATAAATTATGCAGACAATGTGTCCCCTTGATAGAGTGTAGGGGGGATAACAGGTGCATCATCCTTGCCATCAACAACAAAACATTTGCATATCTTAGAGGTTTCCCCCTTTTCAAGTGTGATGTTCAGTGTTTTTCTTGTAAGAAATCCTTGACGCTAAGTAGCGACAGTGCCCCTTCATTTCGTCACTCACTATCTCCTCCTTTGTGCAGGTGCCTCTGGCACTGGAGAGAGGCTGGCAGAAAGGAACTGTGGGTGATGTTAAGCACCTGTGTGGGGATGTACCCCAAGAAAGACAGTGAGATGCTTTGTCTGGCGGGAACTGCCTCTAAGTAAAGGCTTTGCGATTGGGAGGGTGGTAAAAGATGGGGCTGAGTACCATGGTTGGTGCCCTTGTGGTGTGCCAGCAAAAGCTAGATAACATGATTCCTCAGCTCCTTTGTGTGGATTTCTCATTGTTTCAAGATTTCATAGTGTTTCAACATCATGCTAGGAGTGTGTTGTTGCTGTTGGCTTTGTTTTTTTGTTGACCCAAGAGAGAAAAGAAATGTGTTGTAGTTGAGAATGTTAAATTCTAAAATTTTGAACAAAAATCCATCAGAAATTATCTTAATCCTCATTCACATAAACCTCCAGTTCTCTCTGCACACACACACACGCACTTGCACGCACGCACACACACCATGCAACAGTAGTTCTCATCTTTACGAGCCTTTGTTTAGTTGGCCATATTTTTGTGCATGGCTTGGCCACTTGGGTTCTGCTTTTCCTCTCCGTGGCTTTGATTACACACATTCACCCCTGCTTCTATACCCTTACAACAGGACTTTGAATATCCCTCTTGAAGGAATGGAACCTGTTTATCCAGTTCTTGAATCTTGTTTGTTTCCTAACTCACCATAGACAACAGAAGTGCACTGTGATGCTGCCTCTAGGTTTCAAGTGGTCATGAGAGCTTCCACTCTGTCTTAGCTCTGGGCTTTTATGTGACAAAAAGCCCAGAATGGACCGTTAGAAGATGTCAGACTGCGGAGATAGCCCACTGGGAAGCACTTACTGAGCGGTGTGTGGACGTAAGTTGGAATCCTCAGAACTCACATAGACGTGACCATAGCAGTTTGTCTGTAATCCTGGAGCACTGACAATAGAATAGGAGACAAGAGACAGAGACAGGACATAGACTCCTGCAGTCAAGTCGGCCTGCACACACAGTGTCTGGCAGGGTGCTCAGATCCTACTCACCCAGCCCTGGGACAACTATCTACCCTTTAGTGCAGCCAGCTAGGCTGACTGAGTCTAAGACAGAAACTTCTTGGGAGACCCCCCCCCCATCCACTCTAAAGAATCAGTGCTTTGTTCAGTTAAAGAAAACTAGAGTTAGAGCAAAGCGATGTTTACCCGTAACACTAACCTTTAGTCCCACTGTCTGTGAAGTCAGTGATGCTAACACTGGTGTACTTATTTTTATAGTTTTTACCTCTCTGCTTTGTTTGTTTCTCCCTTAAGTATAGCCCACCCTGCCTTCTTTTATTGGAATTCCAACAAGCCTTGATTCCTCATTCAAAAATTCCTTGTCAGTCAACTTACCTGCTTAGTTATTTCCTCTAATGCAATTCTGAAGGCTTCCAGATCTCTAACCTTGGAGAGTCTTTCCTGAGCCTGAGCTTGTTGATCTGACTCCTGGGTGCGGCACATATATTTCAGTTCATCTCACAGTGAGCCACCCCCTCTTTGTTCCTTTTAGTTAAAATGCCACTGACAACCATTCAAAACTCCCAAGCACCTTCCCTCTTCCCTGGCTCCTGACTTGGTTTTTGGTTCTCTGAGTTATATTTCCTCATATATTGTTAGTAAGAGAATGTTCTCATAACCTGCTATGGGTTAAAGACTCCCTAATTTGATAAACGTAATTCCAAAGATTTCTGATGCCATGACATCCTTATCAACTTAAAGCTGAGGAAATTATCACATCTCTGAGTCATTGCTTAATCTTCACCCAAAATCTAAGTGTTTATACCGCATTAAAAGAGGAATATTTATCTGGGTTTTGTTTTTTAGTGGTGACTGCTGCCCTTTCTTATTTCTGAAGCAGCTCATGTTAACGAGCACATGAACATGGAAACTAAAAGCTCTTCTGGTCAAAAATGTGCATGGTCAAGAAAGTGTGCTTTGGTGAGTTTTCCGAAAGCATACTGTCTACGTGGCTTAGAGCCCTAGGAAGCCCACCATCCCTAAATTTCAAGGGTCTGGAATTGAACTCTGGAAGAGGCGGCATAAGAAACCACTTTTCTCAACATACAGACCATCTGATTTCCTTGCAAATTACAGAGTTAGATATCATTGTTTCATAACTGAGGCAATGCAATCACTGAGAAGTTCCTCACTTTACCCAAGATCAGATATTCTTGGTGCTTATGTCTCAGCATCTACATCCAAAACCCAGTCCCCCAGACTAGTATTCATGTCAGTCAGATGGCTCACAGGAAGTGCATTGTAAGCAATTTCAAAACTTTATGGAAAAGCCTATTGAATACTATGGGCCTGTAGACTGAAGATGGATGCCCCAGTGCTACAGAAGAACTTTGGGTGACTGTCTAGGCAGCGAGACGTCTCTGGCAGTTCTAGAGTTTTGGAAGTTATTTTCAATGCACTTCCTGTTTACTTAGGTAATACTATATTCTTCTGGAGTCTTTGATGGAGTTGAAGAATTTATAGTTATAGTTACAGTTCTCCTTAGTTATGATAAAATATAAAGTAGAAATAAATATTTTAACTGTAATTATTGCTTGATACCTGTTTTGTTACATGTAATTTTGCTATGTTAAAGTTAAAACCTTCCTTTTTATTTAGACAGAAAAGGGGAGGTGATGTATGCTGTGAATGTTGTATTGCCATTGGTTAATAAAGAATCTGCTTTCAGCCAAAGGCTTAACAGAGTAAAGCCAGGCTGAAAGAGATATAGAGAGAGCACAGGCAGAGTCAGTGAGAAACCATGTGGTGTCCACAAGAGACAGACACTTCAGAACCTTGTTGGTAAGCCATAGCCACATGGAGATAGACAGATTAGTAGAAATGGGTTAATTTAAGGTATAAGAGTTAGCCAGAAATATGCTTAAGGTATTGGCCAAACATTATTGCAAATAGTATAATTTCTGTGTGATTATTTTGAGTCAGAGTGGTTGGGAAATGAGCTAATAACCTCTCCTAACAAGGAGGTATTTTAACAGATTATTTATGTAGGTGTATGCATTTTATATTTTTACATATATAAATATACAACATTTTATATTATGAAGTTAGGCTGTTGTTTTCTTTCATGTTTTAATATCTTTTAGTAAATTTTCTCTAAGTCAAATATTTAACTGGATTACTGTGCTTTAACACCTGAAGTGCAATTCAGAAGACTATGCTGAACTGCTCTGCTCAGCTACTTTTAAATAATGGTTAGGAATGTTTCCTTAAAGGTCACTCACTATAGTGGAGGGGAATGGCTCTAAATCAGGATTAAAAGCTTTGGTGGGTTCAGAGTGGTTTCCCCTACTCAGAATTGATGAGTTACTATTCCCTGAAGATTCCGTATCTAGAGGCAACAAGCACCATCTTGCTGAGTTAAGATCCCGGGAAGGAACTAGATTAATTGCCCAGTTCTAATGAGAAGAGACTAGGAACAACAGTAATTCTAATTATATCTGGACTTAAGAGCTCATTTCTTCCTAGGAGCTAAAGGGAAGGTCCGCGTCTATGACATAGTTTATAGGACAAGTATAATTTGACAAGGGTTATACTGTAGGTCAATTTGATTAGAACCCCAAATGATTAGAAATCTGGATTTTTTTTTGTTCTCTATCTGATGCCCTTTGCTTTCTATTCCCCTGTTTTAAAAAGTGAGAATGAATTATAGGTTACAGAATAGGGCATAAGGGAGAACTTTGTGAAAGCAGTATTTGCAAAGCATTGGAGTATAGATGTTAAGAAGCTTTGAAGCCTTCACTAGGTGTGTCTGAGTCATTGGTTAGTGTGTTTGCGCAGGCAACGTAAAATAGGCTCATTTTCAAGGGTCCTTCCAGTAGTGTGATTCAGTATTTCTCTGTTAGCCTCACTTACACGTTTTCCCAGTAAAAGTCAGAACACATGAATAAATAGGCATGAAAGCACACTGTTAGTAATGGTGCTTCCTGTTTGCTAGGGAGTAAATAGAGGAAGCGTGAGTTGAATCATCACATTTGCCTTTCCATAGTGTGTTTGCCAAGCTGTCATACGGCTGATTTATTTCAACCACGTCTCAGAGTCTCACAGCCCTCTCCTCGATACCTTGCATGGCTCCTATTCCAATAGAAAGCACAGGTAAGCTCTTGCTACTTTCCACTGGTTCTTGATGGTCTACAGAACCCCCTCCTTCCCAGTCTGTCACCCTCTTTTGCCCTCTGTGTTCCAAGCCACATCTGCCTCTCTGTCATCAGTCTTCAGGGAACACTCCTGCCTCAGGGCCTTAGCAAGTTCTAATTGCCTTTCTCACATTTACACTCATGGCTGTCAGCATCCCCATAACATCCTATGTAGAACACCTGCCTTACTCCAAACTGCATCACTGAGCAGTGTATGCTCTTCTCTGCCATACTTCACTATTTGCTTATTCACTTTGCCTGTTTCTGTTCTTATATCCAGCAGCCTTTAGGAACTCCCACCTGCTGCAGCATCTGCTGCTCGTGGGAAAGCACCTTTGTGTTTTCTGTTCTGTGATGCATCTCTAGCACCCAAAATATTACCAGGAACATATTAGGTCTCAACAAAATGGTTTTGGCAAAAGAACTAAAATTTATTTGCCTAGAGGGAAAGGGACTGAAAATGACTAATGGGTGCCTTTTGAAAAAAATATTTTTACTTTTCTAAGAGGTATGATTTATATAGGAGAGCATTCTATAGCTAGAAAACCAATATGTTGCCATTGCTAAAAGTTTGTTTAAAATTATACTTAATTTGAATTAAAGATGTATGACTCAAAATAATATGTGAAGAGGTAATGTATAAAAGAATCAAAACTGAATATCAATACCAATAAGTTACTAATTGAATCTCAATCATTTTAATGTTATTAAAACAATACACATTTCAAAATAATTCTGGAGAGAGTACATTATGTGGTAAAAATAATTTCTCTAAATACGATGCAAAAAAACAAATTTTATCAATAAAGACTGGGAAATTGATTTTATAAATTGAAAAAATATACAATGTAAAAAGAAAAGGAACAAAGTTTAATTTTTCACACAGCAGTACAAGATACATAATTTTAGGATGAAAACAGCTTTCAAAGATAAGTATGTTCCTTAAACTCCACTTGTGAATAACATAATTTGGTGCATACTTAAAGAGTCTATTGAGCTCTACCCAAGGACTTAGTCTCTCACAAGCTGCTTAAAGACAAAAGCATTCATGCGTTTTAAGAGTTCAGCTTTCTCCAGACATTATTTCTCCTTTAGTAGATTCACAGAGTGACAGCCACAACTCAACAAAACTTTCAGCTTTCTCCCTTCACCAGAGGAGCTCTACCATCCTCTGACTTCCAGAAGTTTTGTTTCTCTGAACTCAGCCGTAAGCATGTTTGCTCTGTTGGAGGCTATATCCATTAGTCCCATGCAGTCCTTGGCAAGTTTAGTTCCTTGCACATTACACATTGAGCTCAATCATTTTGACACTTTGCAAACTAGTGCACAGGGAGATTTCAGTCTCTGCACAACTTTTCCGAGAACAGCTGGATTCAGCAGATTCACTAATCAACTACCTAGAATCAACTGCAAATTTGAGGGAACTTTCCAATTATCTAGGAAGTTTAATTGGAGAAATGCTGAGAAGGACAGCTGAGGAGATGTGACCCTTTGGCAGTCCACTGAAAGTATCCCTGCTGATTGGTTTCCAGTTATTAATAAGTTATTGAGTTAGGGTGATTTAGATAGTAACTGAGTCATTTACCTGTTGAAATTACATGATTTTTTAATGTGAAGGTAAAAATATTGTCTAAATTTTTGCCAATTTAAGAACTATCACCAGAGAAATACTTCTTTACATTCACTTTCTGCTAAACCCATCACAGAAAAGAAAATTCCTGACATGTTATTATCATTAGATATGATGGCTTCCTATGACCTTCTTTGAGATAGTTACTCAATTTCTCTTATGAACGTACTCTGAAATATTTTTAAGATGCATATCAAGTATGCATAATTTTTCTGCCTAATTTTTTAAAACTGAGGAGTTAATGTGATAAAAAAACACACAAAAGCTCATTAGAAAAGGTCAAACAGGTTCAAGGAAATTAGTGCACTATGTTCCATGATTATAAAGCACACTACTAGATTTCTCTGTAATTATGCTTTTAATTCTAAATCGATTACATCGAGACTCCATATTAAACCCTGAATGATGACCAATTAAGAACTTCTTTAAATGGCATTGCCCTTCAAAATGAAATTAACGCTAATGAAATAAGCTGCTTTCAATATTCTGAAATATATCTGATTAAATGATTACCACTGTGCTTACTTGGGGGAAGCTGCATACAAATGCTTTTAAATAGCCTTTCTTCTTCCATTTTCTTTTTTCACTCCTTTGGCAGAAGAAAGGGATGGAAAATCATACCTCTAAGAATAAATATCCTCCCTTTCATCATGTTTTACTCAACCTTTGCTGTCTCCCAGTCTCATCAAAGGGAGATCTCTAACCTTGGTGATCCTTAATGTATTAATTGATGTCTGATTAGTATTTCACTATGTGCATTGTGATCAAAGAACACAAGAAGTAAATTGACAGGGTTTTATGTGATTCAAAGTTATGTATACCACCTCAGGTTTAAACTCAGGTAACTGAATTAATTATTAGTTAGAGCCTGTCTTAGTCATGGCTCTATTGCTGTGAAGAGACACCATGACCAATGCAATTCTTATGGAAGAAAGCATTTAATTGGGGGCTTGCTTATAGTATCAGAAGTTAATCCATTATCATCATGGTGGAGAGCATGGTGGCATGCAGCACCGTGGCACTTGGTAGACATGGTATTGAAGAAGTATCTGAAGAGTTCTATGTATTTATCTGTAGACAGAGAAAGAGAGACTGTTTCTGGCAAGGACTTCTGAAACTTCAAGGCATGTGGTCTTCAACCTGTGGGTTGCGAACCTTAGGGTTCCTTATCAGATATCCTGTGTATCAAATAGATACATTATGACTCAAAACAGCAGCAAAATTACAGTTAGGAAGTAGCAACAAAATAATTTTATTGTTGGGAGTTACCACAACATAAGGAACTGTATTAAAGGGTCAAAGCATTAGGAAAGCTGAGAACCACTGTGCTAAGCACACGGCCAAAGACATACTTTTTCCAATAACACTACACCCACTCCAACAGGATCATACCTCCTAATTATAGTTGGAATTTTCCTTGGGCCATCAACCAGCTTCTGAGTAAAGACATGGTGACTTTTATTAATTATTAATTGTGAATGCTCAACCTTAGCTTAGGCTTGACCCACTAGCTCTTTTAACTTAATTTGTTTCTATTCATTTATATTTTGCCTCAGAATTTTAAACCTTCCTTTTATTCTGTATGTTCTACTGTCCTGCTTTCTCCATGTCTGTCTGTTTGGCCCCTGTGTCTTCCTAGAGTCTCTTTTTCTTTCTTTTTCCAACCTAAATACTTCTTCCTACTTACTAGCCCTGCCTGGAATTTCTACCTATTATCTCCTTCATTGGCTGTTCAGCTTTTTATTAGACCCATCAGGTGCCTTAGGAAGGCAAAGGAAGACAGCAACACATCTTTACATAATTAAACAAATGCATTACATCTTTGCATAGTTAAACAAATATTCTGCAATACCTAATCCTTATAATACTTTCAAATACATGAGCCTCTGAGGGCCATTCTTATTCAAACCACCACAGAACCATAGTCATTTTTAAATAAGATTGTTTTAAAGAGCTCACTTGTGTAACTGGCTAGTGATAATCTATCAGGGGCCTTGAGTACCAGCCTCAGTACCCCCTCAGGGCTCAGAATTGGATGTCTATGGCAAGCAAGGATCTGAGGGGGGAAAAACCCTCAAATATCTTACCTCTGCATGTTCTTTCTTTTTTGTGTGAGGGGGAGAGAGTGAAGTGAAGGGCATGGAGAAAAATGATAAGAATAAGGGAAAAAATAGGGAAGAAAGAGAGGAAGGGGAAGAAGCAGAAGAAGTATCAAGGAGAAGAAGAAGGGTAAGAGCTGATCTCCAGTAGGTTTCTAGTTTTTACAGACGAATTTGGGAAATTCCATAGGCAAGGACAATGATAATATTCATATAAAAACCACAAAAGGGGCAGGCAAAACCTAACAAAGCAGTACTCCAGAACAGGTGACCTGACCTAGGAATGAGCCGGCACTCAAGGAAAAGTGCCTGACATTCCAAAGCATTAGATAAAGTCACTAAACATCCCTGAACCCTGATTCACCCATTCTCCTCATCTAATCTCTTTTGTGGTAGCCAGCTTTCCGGACACTCAGATTGGTTTGTTTGCAAAGGTGGGGCCTGTTGACTTCCTGCTCAGTGCCTGTCTACCACAGAAGTTTCTACGTGGTCTGTTAGCAGGTAATTGTGGAATTGACTCTATGTAAATTTGACTATTAGAACAAAGAATGAATGTCATCACTCCAAGGCCTCCCGGTGTAGGGGAATGGAGCAAGGTTACTCTGTTGCCTGTGCAGAAGTCAAACTGCTGAGGTTGATTTGGGAATAAATCCCACTTCAAAGGGAAGAATCATGGCTTCATAAGGTTTCGACAGATATGACAGTGACTTTTCCAAAAGACAAGTGTTCCCGCAGTTGTACCAAATAGGTTATTCCATGTGGATGTGTACGTATACACTTCCCGTAGATCTTCCTATTGGTCTGTCAGCTGTGTGTTCACTGTGGAGTCTTGTGGGCTCCAACAATGATCTGGACATTAAAATGATTCTACTAGTTCCATATGCTGTCTCCACTGTGAGGATGTTAGAGTTCTCAGCAATACTATTTCCTTATCTAAAGAAATAAAGAAGCACTATTTTCTAGAATTACGCAGATCTAATTACACTCAAATGTGGAAGGATATTTTAAACTTTGAAATTGGTTTAGCTTTCCACAAGTGTAATCTTTTTCCATGTTTGTACTCTGATTTCATGAGAATAATCAATTCAGAAGATATATATTACTTGAATGTTGAATCACCTATTAACGAACTTTATTAAAGAAAATGGAGACACAAAAATAAATCTTATGTTTTAAGAACTTAAATACATGATCTTTAGCACACATTTTATTTATTTAGTTAAAAAATAAATTTATCTTGGGAAACACATTTTTTTTCAAAAAATGAAGTCACTTAATTTTGTTTGTTTTGTGCAATAACCATAGTGTGAAGCTAGACATTCTGTAGTATGAAAAAATAAAACACATCATCACTGGACCATTTTTTCTAAGCTGAGGAATATGACAATTTATATTATTACCTTCCATCCGCTTACTTTATGAACCTGAACTGCCCCATGGTACCCTGAGCCAGAAAGAAATTATTTCCAAATATTATGCTTGCATTTTGATCCTTTAGGTTAGCCATAAATGCTATATATAGCTAGTCTTTTCTCTTATAAACCCACCTGTCCTTGATAGAAAGTAAATGATTCTGTTGAAGGTCAGCATTAAATTCAACCAGACTTACCTTTTTATAAATCCCTGTACATTGCTTAGATAGTTAACTTTTTATCACCATGCAATAACCACTTTGGCCAAAGAATCTTTTTCTCACAGTTTGATTCATAATACTGCCACTGTAATGCAGTAAATGTTAGGATTTGGCCATCTGGACATTTTAAAACATGGCATCCAACCATGTTGGAGGAGGCCTTGGCTCGGTGTAGAACCTGATGCTCACCTTTGAATGCATGCTGCCAACCGTTTGTCAAAAATGTACAGCCTGCACCCTGAAGTGCATAGGGGTAAAATATGCATTTGTCATGCTTCTTAATTCTCAATTAGAAAAATGTCAGATTTGGTTATTTCATATTTTTATGGACTTTGGGAACATAAGGAGGTCTTGAAATGTTCAGGAAGCTAAAAAATATATGGCAGTCAGTTAAATATGAGACAAGGAGACTCCTTGCTGTCCAATGACAGACCATTGCTACTGTACTCAGTCTGTGGTGAAATAAAAGCAGAACCCAGTTTGTGGTGTACAGTGAAGCAGACAAGGAAACTCTTTGGAGTCAAATACAGCAGAGTAGGAAAAAGTGGTTTAAGTAAGAAAAGCGGTGTGAAGGATACAATGTCTTATCTAGACTGTTCACAGAAGCTTTCTTCAAAACCACCCTTAATAACATCACTTCAAAATAGGCCAGAATGAAAACTGTATTACATTTCCAAACCTCTCAACTACCTGCTACCCCTGAATGTCCAAGCACAGTCTCCCCTGAAGCTTCTTTGTGTGAGTCCATTTGGAACCGGCTTTGCTGATGCAGTTTCAAAGCTCTGACTTACCAACCAATGCCAAAGGGTTTGTCCCTGGGATTCTCACCCACACAAGAGACAGGGTGTGGAACGCCAACACAGGAGAGTCCTGTTAATTTACTTAAGAGGCCCTAAGTGTTAGCATGTGTGTCTGAGAGGGAGGAATGTCTTAATTCTTCTTTGTTTGATGGTTTTGTTCATTGCACGTCTGTCTTCTTGTCCACATCATAGGTTTTTGTCAGGGTGTCTTTACACTTCGGTATTCGTAGGCAAATAGTAAATATCAAATAAATGGCATATCACATAAAATTAAGCAGTTTTTAGTTCTGAAGTGACTATCAATGCCCATTAACATTAGAACGTACCTGTGTACTATACTTATTGGGGATAAACTTCAAATCCAGGATTTGTAGTGCTGTTCCTCTCAGAAAGCATTAAGTTTAAAACAGACTACACAATGGAATTTTATTTAATGAAAGCAGACTGAAAGTCAAAAAAATGTTTGCTCATTATGATCTCAAATGTTAGATGCACATGCCAATAATGTGTGTAGAAAGACAAGATCTTTCTAGCAAATTTGATTCCTTGTGTAATTAATAGTTTTGTTTGTGTTACCCAGGACAAGCACTGATGACTAAACCAAACATTTTGTGACGTTCTCTTTGATACACATTTGAAACTTGGAGTAAGGGAACCAGAGCTGTGTTTAATGGTTCTTAGAAATGATGTCATCACCATGCTGTTATTCCACCATGACTTTTTAGTTTAGTTTGTTTGCTTTAATTCTGGAGGCCCAGAAGATGACTTAGTTACTAAGCATTTGCTGTGCCAGCATGAGGATCTAGCTTGGATCCTCAGCAAAGGTGAAAAGTCAGACACCAAAGGGCACTCCTGTAATCCAAGCACTGGAGAGGAAGGGACAGGAAATCACTGGGATTTACTGTATAGCCAATATAGCTAATCACTGGGTTCTCAGCTCAGTGAGAAACTCTGGAGAGGAACTGAGGAAGACAAGACATCAACCTTTAGCCTCCACACTCCTTTCTCTCTCTCTCTCTCTCTCTCTCTCTCTCTCTCTCTCTCTCTCTCTCTCTCACACACACACACACACACATGTACATACATGTACATGTGCACACACACACACACATCTTTGTGTACACATGCACAAAATTACTTCTGCTCGGTTCCACTTTAAAGTTAACTGAAATTGTTCTGTCATGGAACCTGGAAGATACTTAAGCATAATATAAGGTTTTGTTTCCAGGTTTCTATTATGAGATATTTTGCCACATTCGCATTTCATCTTGATTCTCAAGTTAAACTTTGATTATTCTTTTAGAAATTTTAGTGTCCTACATCAAATCATGCAAACTTCAGTAAGGCTACATAATAACAGATGAATTAAACTCTCCGGGAGCTTTGTTGCACTGATTCAGATTGCCTCCATTTGCCCCAATATTTCATCCTTTTGTTCTGTGGCATGGTAAGAAAGAACACTATCTCTGTAATGCATTCCAAAGTAGCTCATTATGGGCGACAAGGAATCAGGGGTGTTCTTCCATGACAGCAACACTAAATCTAATAGTCCCTACTCTGCAAGTAGTACATATGTTTGTTACTTAATTTATTAAAAATATATTACCTAAAGCCAGTTAACTAGGTAATACAATTATTTAATCTCATAATATATAATGTTTTGAACACCTGTCATTAGCTATCCTCTGAAGCAAATTCTAATTTTCATTTTAACTATTCTTTTCTAATTTGGACTTTGAAGTTCAACAGAACATTTAAGTAGAAGAATCATTAAATATAGATTTGACTCATAGTCTCATGGATTAATAAGGTGACTTTGACTTTATACTTTATGTTGCTATGCCATTTTTACTATTCAGTGTTTTCTAAGGCTATGAAATGTTCGTGGTACCTGTGATGTGCTATAAATATAGACATTTTTCTTTCCGAAAGAACCTTGAGATTCTTAGACATTACCTATTCTATTTTGCTTGTTTAGTTTTCTATGTGTTCATCATGAAATTACTCCAAATCTTCCCCCAAATTATCCAAATATAATTTAAAGATAATAGATAATATATGAACTACTCAGTCAATTTTATTCTAATTTCACAAAGTAGTTAATAGTAGTTAATTTTTAATTTCATTCATCTAGGACCTGCTCCACAAGTCAACTGAGGAAATGTGATCTAGATCTGGTAATTCATGTAGCCTGCTCTCCTGGAAGCTCGCCTTTCTAAAAGAACTTGTCACTTTCCCGGCTTCCCTTTGTAATAAACATCTCCATAATCTATGCCTTCTCTCTTGACTTACTCCCTCGTTTAATGGAATATAGTCTTGGAGTGCCAGAAAGAGTATTTTTGAGGTATTTACTTATGCATATATAAGTCTTTGTGTATATTTATGCATTTATAAGTACATATACTTATGCGTATACAAGTCTTTGTGCATATCATATATTTATATATATAACACACGGTAATAACTATATATACTAGATATATATGTATTCACTGCTAATTCTATGTAAGTGTATTGGTTACTTTTCTCATTAAATTTGACAAAAAAAAAAAAAAAAAAGGAGGGGGATGTAAGATG